>NW_018404164.1:78309-150858 GCF_002113885.1 Mizuhopecten yessoensis
ACCTGTCACTGTATGTAATGTAGGGTCACATACCTGTCACTGTATGTAATGTAGGGTCACATACCTGTCACTGTATGTAATGTAGGGTCACACACCTGTCACTCAGTGTACCTGTCGGAGGTGTCTGTGGTATTGCTATGTTTAAGATTATACTTCTTATATTTCTAGAGCAGCATTGGTATGCGTCTCGCCATACACGGCCAATTTAGCGCCGGTCTAATGTTCTGTTGAGTCAAAGACGCAGGCAACTAGACATAATATAAGTGGTACTGGTGATGACGTCACAACCCCGCCAATATAGGACGAAATATTTAGGTTATGGTGTGGCTTGATTGGCTGGAACATACACGGACCTTTTATGACGTCCTTGTCCGCATAGTTTTAAATTAATGTTGGGAGGTCTGATTGGCTATGATTGTGCAGACATCATTATGACGTCATTATCCGCATAGTTTGAATTAGCTTTGCGGTTTAGAGGCAGGGTCATGTTTGATTTTGATACAACAAAGTAGGTCTGGAGATGATTTGCCATCTGGTTCAATTGGGGGTATCTATCTAGGTCAACTATCATGTGCAACATAACTTGTCCATTAGTCTGAATGTATAGTGTGTTCAGACCTCCCTCAGCGTGTCTCCATGGTTCCTATGTTATTATATTTTCAATGAAATCATATAAAGTGTGTAATGTGCGGATCGCACGTACACTCATTGTTTAAGCCTGTTCAAAACGTACAATTTTCTTTTAACGTAAAGGCATCCTTTATGGTAATAGCATTAAGGCTAAAAAGCCCTTTCTGACATTGCCTCTATCAAAGGATGCTATTCGATGCATTCGGTTCATTTAGTCACATGTGTCACTTATTAAAACAAGAATTTTATGTACAGTGTTTACTAGAGAAGAATATGTACCCCAATCCTAGTCTACGGTATCAAGTACAACACAGAAGTGTCGAGGGCTTTGTGACCATTTTTAACATGTGATCTGTCTTATCCCTACCTCTTGTTACACCAGGCGGACAACACATTTGCTATGACGTAATAGATGGTACTTTGGAAAGACAGATGTTGATCATGAGAAAGCTTTGGGGCATTGCCCTAGCGAATGGTATATCTTTGTACATACTGAGGTTTCCTTATTTCCGGAAGTGTTTCCATTTCCAAACGCTTATTAAGAAATAATCTACACTTTCAAAACAGTTAGGCTTAGTATTTAGAGGAATAATCTACCTTTTTGTGTTTTGAATGGAAACAATATGGATACTAGACGAAGCACTATTCTAATGTCCTTATAATGAAGGGGCGATAAAAGGCTAAAAGTGCATGTGTAATAGCAACATGTGTAACAATATAAACCGGTACTAAACCCTACTGATGCCTGTCGACCTAAGAATACACAAATAGCCTAGGGGTACTTAGGACTCATTCACGGATGTCAAGTACATAGGGGGGGGGGGGCATCACATGGGGAATTTAGTGACAACTAACATTCATATTTCATCTCTCGCTTTGTTTTACAAGGTAAATCCATTTTCCTTCTTTTGTGTAGCAAAAACTTACGAATCATAATCATTTGCTACTTTACTTCCGAATTTGTTTATGAATTTTGTAAATACATTTCTTAGGGAGTATGGTTCCCCTGTAGTGCGCTTAAAAAGCAAGGTCAACTTCACACACGGTATTGCGCGTGTATTACAGTCGAGATGTTATGCTACACGTGTTTTACGGCTAGCCTGTCGCTAGAACCAGATACAGGACATGTTAAAGTACATGAACTCTGGATATTAATCCCTTTAATTCCCTTTAGCCTGATTGATAACGAATAGGAAGTATACCAGTCATATGATGCTGATTCGGTTACCAGTGTACTTTTAGTGTCTGCCTCTCAATCCCAAACTTCTACACCAACGCCTACAGTGGTACCGCGAACATTGATGTACTATTTCGTCAATGATATAGTCCACGGGGAAATTCGTTCAATTCTAAATTAACTTTGATAAAATGGATTAAAAAACACACAAAATGACATATTGTTTTCATATTAAGATTGTACAGTGCCACATTTACAGATTTAGGCAGAAACAATTATCAAATTAATACAGTGGCACGTTAACGTAATATGTCTGAATTTCATATGTGTTGTAAAAAATGGAGGAACCAATTCATGAATAACTTAGATGAGTGATGGCCACATTCCTGTCGCACAACATACTTTGTTTGTAATGATAGAAAGCAAACCTTGTATCGTATAACAGGTTAACCCTGTATCGTATAACAGGTTAACCTTGTATCGTATAACAGGTTAACCTTGTATCGTATAACAGGTTAATCTTGTATCGTATAACAGGTTAAGTTCCCTGTACCGTATAACAGGTTAACCCTGTATCGTATAACAGGTTAAGTTCCCTGTACCGTATAACAGGTTAACCATGTATCGTATAACAGGTTAACCTTGTATTGTATAACAGGTTAACCCTGTATCGTATAACAGGTTAAGTTCCCTGTACCGTATAACAGGTTAACCATGTATCGTATAACAGGTTAACCTTGTATCGTATAACAGGTTAACCTTGTATCGTATAACAGGTTAACCTTGTATCGTATAACAGGTTAACCTTGTATCGTATAACAGGTTAACCTTGTATCGTATAACAGGTTAACCTTGTATCGTATAACAGGTTAACCTTGTATCGTATAACAGGTTAACCTTGTATCGTATAACAGGTTAACCTTGTATCGTATAACAGGTTAACCTTGTATCGTATAACAGGTTAACCTTGTATCGTATAACAGGTTAACCTTGTATCGTATAACAGGTTAACCTTGTATCGTATAACAGGTTAACCTTGTATCGTATAACAGGTTAACCTTGTATCGTATAACAGGTTAACCATGTATCGTATAACAGGTTAACCCTGTATCGTATAACAGGTTAACCTTGTATCGTATAACAGGTTAACCATGTATCGTATAACAGGTTAACCCTGTATCGTATAACAGGTTAACCCTGTATCGTATAACAGGTTAATAACCCTGTATCGTATAACAGGTTAACTTTGTATCATATAACACGTTAACCATGTATCGTATAGCAGGTTAACCCTGTATCGTATAACAGGTTAACCCTGTATCGTTTAACAGGTTAATAACCCTGTATCGTATAACAGGTTAACTTTGTATCATATAACACGTTAACCCTGTATCGTATAGCAGGTTAACCCTGTATCGTATAACAGGTGAATAACCCTGTATCGTATAACAGGTGAATAACCCTGTATCGTATAACAGGTTAACTTTGTATCATATAACACGTTAACTATGTATCGTACAACAGGCTAACCCTGTATCGTATAACAGGTTAACCCTGTATCGTACAACAGATTAACCCTGTATCGTATAACAGGTTAACCCTGTATCGTACAACAGATTAACCCTGTATCTTATAACAGGTTTACCATGTATCGTATAACAGGTTTTATAACCATGTATTCTATGCGAGTTTCTGTAAGAACTGCAATAGGAAGCTCCATTTAACTTTCGTGAAAACTACATACAGTTCTCCGTTAAAATCACATGTGAATTTTTGCATTGAAAAATGATCCTTTACTCATGGAGCTTTCCCTACCAGAAGTTGTTATTTGTTTATCGACTAAACACGGAAGCTGCTATTTAACACATTGTTTGTATTACAATCAGAATATTGATAAACAATTCATTTTCATCGTCAAAATAATATCCAACTTTAATATGATTACTATATTTTTCTAAGCGCACACAATCTTACTTAGAAAATTGTCATATCATATTTGCTGATACCCAGGGCCAATTCTGAAATTAGGATTAAAATATTGACTAAAGCGCCGCCGTCAGGCAAAATGAGTAAGGCTTTTAACTGTCGTTGAGATATGAGGATTGATTCGCTTTTGACAAATGAATAATATCGGTTTCAAAAGGTCTCTGGGCCAAAATATCATATAGCTGCAATATGCAATTTGAAATGATTTTATTTGTTTCACAAATACGAATCCCTACCAGCGTTGCGTAAAATGTCGTTCAAAAATAATGGGTAGCCGGATGGCACGTTGTATTTTTTTCTTGATTTCACGGCGGGGGTGAGATTTTCCTATCGTACATGAACAATAATGGTGTCACTCACCCTGCCCCGTACGTGTCACCCTACCCCGTACATGTCATCCTACCCCGTACATGTCACCCTACCCCGTACGTGTCACCCTACCCCGTACGTGTCATCCTACCCCGTACATGTCATCCTACCCCGTACGTGTCACTCTCTACCCCGTACGTGTCACTCTCTCCCCCGTACGTGTCACCCTCTACCCCGTACATGTCATCCTACCCCGTACATGTCTCCCTACCCCGTACGTGTCACCCTACCCCGTGCGTGTCCCCCTACCCCGTACTTGTCACCCTACCCCGTACGCGTCACCCTCTACCCCGTACTTGTCACCCTCCCCCGTACGTGTCACCCTCTACCCCGTACATGTCATCCTACCCCGTACGTGTCACCCTCTACCCCGTACATGTCATCCTACCCCGTACTTGTCACCCTCTACCCCGTACGTGTCACCCTACCCCGTACGTGTCCCCCTACCCCGTACTTGTCACCCTACCCCGTACATGTCATCCTAACCCGTACGTGTCACCCTCTACCCCGTACGTGTCACCCTACCCCGTACGTGTCACCCTCTACCCCGTAGGTGTCATCCTACCCCGTACGTCTCACTCTCCCCCGTAGGTGTCATCCTAACCCGTACGTGTCACCCCTCCCCCGTACGTGTCACCCTACCCCGTACGTGTCACCCTCTCCCCCGTACATGTCATCCTACCCCGTACTTGTCACCCTCTACCCCGTACGTTTCACCCTACCCCGTACGTATCCCCCTACCCCGTACTTGTCACCCTACCCCGTACGTGTCACCCTCTACCCCGTAGGTGTCATCCTACCCCGTACGTCTCCCTCTACCCCGTACGTGTCACCCTACCCCGTACGTGTCCCCCTCTACCCCGTACATGTCATCCTACCCCGTACTTGTCACCCTCTCCCCCGTACGTTTCACCCTACCCCGTACGTATCCCCCTACCCCGTACTTGTCCCCCTACCCCGTACGTGTCACCCTCTTCCCCGTAGGTGTCATCCTACCCCGTACGTCTCACTCTCCCCCGTACGTGTCTCCCTACCCCGTACGTGTCACCCTCTCCCCCGTAGGTGTCATCCTAACCCGTACGTGTCACCCTCTACCCCGTACGTATCACCCTACCCCGTAAGTGTACTTCTTGTATTCCATTTCCTCCCACATTAAAATATCATCCGCACTTCCATCCAGACCAACAAAAGTGATTAATATAAGTCGATAAAGCTTGTTTAATAATTGCTGTAAAATAAATGAAATTTAGTTGGTTTACAATTACGTTTGATTATGATTCATAAACAACGAAAACGGCATTCAAACTATGGTAAATCATTGAATTTGATTCTCAATCAGCATAAAGTTAAAACGATTAAACATTGTTACATTTGTTCATTTCAGGGTAACCTGACCCTCCGTGAGGCGTTTCGACACTTCATGGCCAGAGTGGGACACAGAAACCTGAGTGATGACGGCGACTACTCCTATGATGATTACCTCACCAACCTTCACAACAAAACTCGGGAATACATCGAGAGTCGAGGTCATCAGATTGACGACGACCGGGAACTCCTCCGGAAGCACATGTTTGTCGTAGCTATCATCATATGTGTCTTCACTGTTGTCTTCAATCTCGTTCTTCTTCTAGTCATTCTGACAAGTCGCAGTCTTCGGACGAAACCCCTTTTCTGGAATATCATCAGTCTGACCATTTCGGATCTGGTGGTCGGGTTGTTCGTGCTGCCCGTTAGACTGGAGTACACGGATGCAATGACGTGGAACCATGGCATCGCTATTTGCAAAGTCTGGTCAGTCTTGGATATAAGTCATTTCAGCCTTTCGGCTATGGTCCTGGTCAGCATATGCTCCGAGAGGATTTTGGCCAAAATGGAGACTATAACCTCGATCGGGACCCAGACCGTAAAGATGTTGTCAGTGGTGGTGACGGTATTTCCTTGGGCATTTCTCCTGTGTGTGTGTCTACCCGTGCTGATTGTTGGAGAAGAGAACATCCGCTACGAGAAAATGATACACTTTGGTAGTGTGTGTAACTACGTTTTGGAATCCTCTTTCTTTATCCCGTCAGTAACAGTCATGTACATTCTTCCTTCCAGTGTACTTATCCTTGTTGTTGTTGCCATGATGTGCGTCTACGTCATCAAAGGCACTGCCTGGGAACGCCTCAACTCGAATACCACAGAATCGGAGAGAAGGAGTTTGCGCATGTCTACGGTTGCTTCCTTGGTGGTTGGTATGGTTACCATTATATTTTGGTTTCCATACATAGTCCTGCTGTTTGTATACGTGACATGTCGAGATTACACATGTCTTCCCAGCCAAGTGACCTCAGCTATAATATTTATGGTATCTATCAGTACGTCAGCTGTGACGCCGTTCCTGTGGCTACTCATTGTCGAAGTCAGGGAAACGCTTGTTTCAGAAATGAATCCAATCTTGCATAAGATACATACGAGATTAGGATTCCGAAAAACACCAGTTGAACGGGAACACAGCACGGAGCTCTTGGTAGACAATGACTTGTAACTTCAGTAACACGCTCTAAATGTTGTTAACTTAACGGTAAATGTTCTCTCTGAACAGGAGCAATCAATGTCACTCTAACAAAGTTGACCTCTTAGGTTTCAGATGTTATGGATTTGCCTTTTTGACATGAATGACTACAAAATCAATGCAATTTAATGAACGTGTGATAGCGTGAATGTACAGAGGAGGACACAGAGCACCATATAAACAAACGGAGAATTCTGCTTACAGCGCGGCATGGAGAACGCCATTGCCACAAATCGCGCGGCATGGAAAACTGTAATGCCACACATTGCGCGGTAAGGAGAACAGTAGTGTCCGATATAGTCAGCGTAGCCGACGGACAGTAAGCACATAGAAACAATTATAATAAATCAACAAGAGCGATATTGTGTTGATGACATTTCTAACCTTAAAATCATTCAATTTGATATAATTGGGTTATCCTGCTTTGAGCGTCTGTTCGCCAAGCATTGTGTTGGCCTCCAAAACTGCAATATGTTGGTGTCTAATGAATGAGCGTGTTGAGTTGTTGTTACGAAGGTTTAGTCAAAACGTTATGATGAAATTCGATCAATGCAATTTCAATATGTGTTTATTTACTTCTTGACAGTCTGCATTACTTCTTCAGCGATCGTGTTAGAGACGTATCAGTTCAAAACCACACAAAGGCAAAACAGTTTCAGTACAACTAATTGTTTTTAAAAGTGGAGTATGGGATATGTTCCTTTTGAATCTCAAATCATATCATGTGCATAATCAATATTACATGTACATAAAACGTGATCTTATCTTTTAGGTGATTTGAATATTACCCGATTCCATTGGGAACAAATACCGGTATGGTATCGTTTCATTGAATTTATGTTGATGACCCCTGTTTTATGTTGATGACCCCTGTTTTATGTTGATGACCCGTGTTTTAGATGTTATCGAAGGAGGTCTGTGTACTGCTTTATTGGCAACTGCACTGACAACCTTTGAAACTTTATATTTAAAACATTGAAAGTACCAAGGTGTCTAGAAAGAGTAGCTTGAAGTGCTTCATATTTGCGAGATATAATTGTCAGACTCGGTGTTTACACCAAACTTAAGAAAGCTGTGGATTTGTCCCCAAAAAGGCTTGTATTTAAAATATCAATGTTCACTGTTATTGGTGGAGGTTTCTAACGACCTTAGATAATAAATGGTTGCAAACGTTAATTAACACGGTTCAATAAAATGGAAATTTATCCGGATTATAAAGCAAACCACTTTTAATATAATTTGATAAACGGCTTATAAACTGTAAATAATACCGGTGAAGTACAATTCAGACATATCGTTTATATTGTTTATAATATCTGTGTTTTTACATCATATTTCGTACTGTTTTGGAAATCATCAACAAAAAATGTCGACCAGCCTTACATCATAAAAAATGATATTCAAAAAAGTAATGATCTTTGATATTCTTTGCGTTAAACTACAGTGTAGTTTGGAAATTGCAACAATGTGATATGACAAAACATACAATATGAGACCAAGTCCAAATTTGTGATACCGATTTATTTCATATTCAGAAAATCATTTCGACAGTATCGTGACAAGATTCATAACAAGTAATACTGACAAATTCTTAAATGGAAACATTAAAACCAGAACCGACACGACAAGGGACCAATCTTCCGTTCGGAAGAGACAGGTTGCTGGGTAAAACGGGTTCGATGCAAGTTTGAGAGTCCCGCGGCTTTTTTAACTGTATGAGGCCTTAAAGTAGCGAGACCCACCATACAGGCATGAAGATAGCGAGTTCTACCCATTTGCTTCTATGAGTAGGCCTTCAGGTAGAGATACGCACCACCTGTCTACCTTTACTGCTTTGCTTCTTTAAATGAGCCTTAAGGTAAAGAGACCCACAACTTGCCTACTGCATACAGGCTTTATGGTAGCGAGTCCCGCCACTTTTCTACTTTATACAGGACTTTAGGTAGCGGATTATACCGCGTTGCTTCTGTAAATGGACCCTAAGTTAGATAGCTCACTACGTTTACATTATATCAGAATTATACCCCTCTGGATGACGTTTACAGTTAAAACATTTAGCAAACGTATTGACCGGCAGCGCAGTAGAATGAGGGCCAAGGCTGGAGCCCCCGAAGCGGAACTCATAATAAATAATTTTGTTTTGAATAATTCTTTGCATAGTATATGATAAAGCAACTTTACGTAAGAAAACTGCTGAACTATTTGGGGTAAAAAAACAGTCTTTGTTTGAGATACAATGTGTAGTGCTGGGATCCTTTAAACTACAAAATGTGTGAAGTGGTGGGGGTACAAGCGGTCTTACTTGATAGTACCCCACACATAACCTGGTCCTCAGTACAACCTGTAACAAGTCGATTGTTTAATCAATATCATGTTTTGATAAAACAGTTGAAGCCGTGGAATATAGATAAGTCACATTCTGTCTCAAATACCAGTATAATGTGTATACTGGTCTAATCATTCTTCGGGGTCATATCGCAATTTATAATAAAAATATTATTCTTGAATATGGTTTCTCCATTTTGGAGGGTTTCATCATCTATGGGACCACTTCATTCGGATCAGAATAGTTACTATCTATATGTTTATGTCACTTCGTTACCTGTCCACTTTGTCTTTCGGTGATTTCTCAAATTTATCCATTGTAATTATTTTTCTTAAATATATCCATTTTAAATTTTAACTGTTAGTCATACATCCCTACACGTCTTAAATGAATTACAGTTTGAATATGTATACATATTTTTTTAATGTGGATAAATGGATTATCTAAATTTCCACATTGATTGTCATAATATTATTTGAAATCACCTTTGTAAAGTACTGTATGATATAATTATATATTACAGTGTGTATGAATATCATTTTCTTTGCTTTTTGATATACATAAATTGTAGAAAAACCTTAAATGGGTCCGATGTTTAATAGAATGAATGGGAATGTCATACATATAACTATGAAATCGGATTTTTCCATGGAGTCCCAATTATGTGGGTTTTCCCCGACAAAACACCATTTCGTGGTTAACAAGTTCAATGTACCCACTCAAAAGGAGAATAGATTGATATCAAACTTGTAACTATTTCGTGAATCTATGAATTCAAAGATGAAAATTTCCAAGGAAATCGACGAATTTAAAAAACCTACCTACCAAAAATAGTGATTTCCCAGTATGTATTCATTAGGTAGCTCATAGAAAAGATATGTACAGTCATTGTATCGACTAGACTGACTTTATGTCATTGTCGCGTTTTTCAGTCGCTTACAAAATGACATCGCTATTTTCAAGTTTCATCATATATATTTTCATCAAATTATTCAACATATGCGCGATGGTTTCGTCAGAAATTTTAAGTACTTGTATTAAATAGTTCACCATGACCTTAGATAACAACTGCATCATTATAATGTTTTATACAGAAATATGTAGTTATCTTCTTTAAAGAGCAAAACAAAAAAAATAATTGATAAGATCTAAAACATTGTATTAAACATTTGTCGTTTCTTTTATCTTACATTTTCTAACCTAGTAACTTATCCGAAAATAATACACTTCTTTACAAGTAATCAATTAAAACATGAAATCGAGTATATTATCACACACAAACACACCTGTATATAACTACAACCTGATAATGCAAACCGTTTGATATAACTTAATCATAACTTGATATCAATCTATACACGTCTACGGTATTCATACATGAAGTAAAATAGAAAATAATAAAACGAAAGCGCCATTAAAAAAAGGAAACATCGAACTTCAAAGTAGTTAATTATGTAAGGTCTGTACACGCATCGCCCAGTGAGATGAGGTAAGGTCGTTTCTGTATCATATAACGTACTACCTGTGAAATTCATCAGTAGCACCGTTCAGGTAAAAGGCTGTAATATTGAAATGATTTTAATAGAAACGGGGGTGTTATGATGATACTTAAAAGTGACAAATTTAATCTTAAATCTTTTAAACCATATTTATTGTTGTTGTGGAAATGGTTTGCCGCGTTTAAACGCCTAACTTTCCGCAAAGCTCTTTTTGATTACTGCATGATAGTTACATATGTATATAAAGTGTATTATTTTTTATTTGCGCCATACATACACATTTAAACATTATAATGTATACTGTAACTCTGCGCCAATTATGTTACATATGTTATTCAACGTTGTGCCATAAATATTCGTCAAGATATATTGTATTATTAGACTTGAGTCAAATGTGTAGCCAATAGTGTATGGTATTACTCGCGAAGGACGTATTATTGAGCAACCTGTTTACCAGTTATTCAGGTAAGGTATAAGGGCCGTATGTACATGACATTGTTTATGATGAGTGACATATGTAAATGAGGGATATTTACATAGAGATGGGGACTGTGTAATATTGTTTTGTTCTAGATATCAACGTTAAGCCTTGTGTCAAAGTTGTCATATATATCTACATATGCTATAAAAGTGCTGTTTTGTATTCATACAGCCAGAAGAGATTGTATACTGTGTCTGTACTTGTATGGACTACCCTGTGTGTTGTTGTGTATATGTTATGTACTTGCAATTCGTGTAACGCGCTGTGCACAGTATGCTGGTGTTCCGTTGATCTGTGTGCCTCTATATCCCGTTTGACAGGAACCGTCCATGTATCTGATTGTGTAAACAATAAAATCGATGTTGTGCTAGCTCCAGCCTTAGTTTGTCTATAGCTGTAGCCACCTAATCTGACACGCTAATGTGGTACTGGACACATGACCTTTTTATAGGATTGTTTTCGAGTGGACAGGCAGATTGATCGTCTCCACTGTTAATGGGGTATCATACTATTCTTGTTTACAATCTGGTTTCTGGGGCATTTTTCTGTGATAGTTTTGCTGGTAAATATAATTTCCAAATCATTTATGTGCGATTTTATCCCAATGTGATAAAAAAAAAAACTTGTTTTGTTAATATATAAACAACCCATACAATATAATTTATACAATATCAGACAATAGGGGGCAATCCACAAATAGCCATTTTATTCAAATTAATTAATTTCTAACAATGGCGAATAATGGGATTTCGCTCGATGTCAGTTCAGGGTTTGTTATTAATCGCAGTAAACAGAGACGGTTGATCAACGACCACATAGAACAACAAGTAATGTATTACACAGTACGCATTGTCTTTAGTAATATCCGGTAAAACATTGTATACACAGAAATGTGTAACACATGTGAGTCCGCTCTTATCCACCGTGCAAAGTGTGTCTCCAAGACTGGTGGTATTTGTAGAGGGTCCGCTGCTGGCAGCGGTTTAGTTATTCCAATAACGGACTCCCAATCCCGTGGCATTTGTGAGATTCTGAACACTAAGACCCAGACAATTCGTCCACAAATATACAGTAATTTACAGCATACAATCTTGATACAAGTCGTTTCCAGATCTGATGTAATTGTGACAACGTCCCGAAAGAGAACCGAAATCCGTTGAACTTGTAATAGTATATACCGGACAAATAGTTTGTCGAAAGTGCTCAAAACATGAAAACAAAATCATAGTGGGAAGGATTTTTAGTGTATATGAATTTGTTGAAAATAGAAGTCGATAAGAATCAAGTTTTCCTCCAATCAACTGGTATCCTAACAAAGTTCTGTCAAGGTACACAAATATTCTTCGACAACAGAGACAGATTTTGTGATCGGGTTCATGAGGAAGGGTAGAATTAATATAGAACAGGTAATAACTGTCACGGGGAGAGTTACAGAAGTCCACCAAAGAGCCCGTGTAGTCGCACGAGATGCGTTGGAAAACATTTGCATTGCCTCCATACCCTTGCTGGGTCAGTTGGAGCAAACAAAAAGGGACTGTTAGCATCACTTTGGCGTAGACCCATAAATATATCGATCAATTATAGGCCATGGCGGCCATGCTTGATGACCGATCGGAAGATGAAACGCGTTCTGCACATTTACACAGCATGGCGGCCATGCTTGATGACCGATCGGAAGATGAAACGCGTTATGCACATTTACACATGCCCATCGATGCTGAGGATCCAGCCAGCACGAGAGGACCAAGAAGTAGAAAAGAAGGATGCATAATAATATGAAGAAGAAACGCAACAAAATCAGAAGGCCCCCACTTTGTTTGGGGGAATAAAAAACAACTAGCAGTGAAGGAGAGAGGGAGATATTACGATATTTCATATTTCAAAACATGTATTGTATTGTATTGTATTGTTTATTAGCTTCAAGCCTTGCGGCTCATAGGCATATTATTACAACATTTATACAGACGTGCCCAAAAAGGACAATTAAAATAAGTTTACTAATAATTTCGGTAACTTGACAGTATTGTAAGGCTTAATTACAAATGGACAACAAATAGTAGTTATATAATCACCTGTGGTACACCGAGAGGGGGATAGTTAGTATCCTGTACGTTAGAAGACGAACCTAAAGTTAATAATTGTAAAATATACTAATTTCGAAATCTTGACCGTACTAGAAGGCTTAAGTGCAGGTATATTACGAGATTAAATATTTCTTTTTTATTATGTATTGCTAGCAACTGCATCAGTTTAAATGAAGACGGTCTGTTCCAGTAATATTTTTTATGTATTTCTTACGAAAATCTGCATAAAGTGGACATATTAAAACATAATGAAATTCGTCCTCAACTGAGTGTTGATCACAATAATTACTAATTATACTAACCCTTGGGGTATTAGAATATCTGCCTTCTTCAATGCATAACTGATGTTACGAAAGTCGAAATTTTAGAAACTAATCTAAGGTAAACATCCGAAATAGACGTTGTCAAATAATACTGGAGCGTAAAACTATCTATCAAAAACCTGAACAAAAAACATTTTGATAAATTTTCAACAAATTCGTTCCGCTTTTGAATGAAGTTATTTATTAAACGCTGCTTAAAACA
This sequence comes from Mizuhopecten yessoensis, assembly GCF_002113885.1. Lineage (NCBI taxonomy): Eukaryota > Metazoa > Mollusca > Bivalvia > Pectinida > Pectinidae > Mizuhopecten > Mizuhopecten yessoensis. The sequence continues at coordinate 91,941 of NW_018404164.1, forward strand.
TTGTAAAAACACATTTTCATTCACTACATAATGATTTAACCAAACATCCCCGAAACGCGAAGTTACTAACAAGTTTTTGACTTGGCATCGCCATTTATAGTTTCTGTGATTACATTCATCACGTAAAATCAAAACTTTGATATATATATTTATCTGACGTCACATATTGCTATGTTTATCATTACATGAACTTGCTTTTATAACAAACATGCATGTATGTCTGAAAATATATATACCGCAGCATTAGCATACAAAAAAACACCGGAAATTATGGAACCATCAAAAATAATAACTACGGGAAAAATCACAACAGTAGGAAACATATCAAGGTATTATTGACGCCTCTAATAAGAAATAAATTTTAACCCTTTCACCCCCATGTAACTTTAATAAACTCTACCTTGCATTGATCTGGATAGGTCCATTATGGTCTATAGTTGTGAAAGCTTTAGTAGTGTATTGGTCACCAGACGTATATGTCCAGAACCTCTTTAGTAGAGGAGATGTTACTGTAGAGCAAAGGAAAGCTAACGACCGTCAAATACAAGTGATTAATAAATCGTTATTATCAGGATAATAGGAAGGTAAGAGCAAACGAGTAACAAGTAGTTCTAAACATTCTTGCTATTTACGAACAAACATAATCCACTCATTTGAATGAGAAATAAAAAAAAAATGGGAAATATCTTTAATTACTATTGAATTATCCTTGTATGAAGTAAGCTTAATAAAATATAAAAGTAGATCAGCTAGAAGTTCTTCCAATTAAAGTGACTTTATTTTTAAGAAGGAAATCAGTATAACTGCTAGTGAAGTGAGATTATATGTATATCGTGCAAAAATTGTACCCACGTATGTTTATTTATGCTGGTCTCTGCGGAGTACAGTGTACGTACCGTACATTCACCAGGCATCGCTGTGGTGAACAACATAGGAAGTTCATAAATGTCTTAAACGTTTCCGATAACACTTGTCTTTATTCTACTAGTTTGTCTGGTAACCGATCTGATCGCAATCTGATAATCCTATTAATTGAGACGCTGTATGTCATACCATTCGGAACACCTCTCCCCGATTACAGTTCCTTCCATCGAAGATGACAGAATCGGCCGAGGAGTTTCGAGTGAGTTCCTTTTATAAAAGATGACCGAACCGGCCGGGGTGTTCCGATTGTATGTCATACCTGCTACTTGCATGTCCAGTTGAATGCGTCTACCACAACTGGATTGAAAATTGAATTTCTAGATGTTAATAGATTCCGTTAAATTCTTTCTTGAGAACTAGGGGAATCCTACTTTGACATCCTCCATTATTCTCACGGCAGTTTTATCGCTGGCTCTAAAAGTTTATTAACCAAACTAATACCGAACCGCTTATTTCAGACTCGATTGATAAATGAACTTTTAGATGATCATGGCATTTCATAGCATTTTGTGGTGCTACAAATTAGCTAGAAATGTCACAAACATTGTAAATAAAAATTTCTATAATAATGTTCAAAATATGTCTAGCTATCTTTTTTAATGATACGAACGCACGCTATATATAAACTGCATTTTATCAAACACTGTCACAGGGTCCTTCGTTTCTCATTTATTGACTGTGTACACTACAATTGACTGTGTACACTACCATTGACTGTGAACACTACCATTGCCTGTGTACACTACAATTGCCTGTGTACACTACCATTGACTGTGAACACTACCATTGCCTGTATACACTACCATTGCCTGTGTACACTACCATTGTCAATGTACACTACCATTGTCAATGTACACTACCATTGACTGTGTACACTACCATTGCCTGTGTACACTACCATTGACTGTGTACACTACCATTGACTGTGTACACTACCATTGACTTTGTACACTACCATTGATTGTGTACACTACCATTGACTGTGTACAGTACCATTGTCAATGTACACTACCATTGCCTGTGTACACTACCATTGCCTGTGTACACTACCATTGACTGTGTACACTACCATTGACTGTGTACACTACCACTACCATTGACTATGTACACTACCATTGACTGTGTACAGTACCATTGACTGTGTACACTACCATTGACTGTGCACACTACCATTGCCCATACTAAACTTTCTCTTTATAGAAGCTCGTTTCCAAGAATGGCAACCGGCGTTACAAACATACGAGAAAACATTTCAAGCAAATTTTGTTGTAAATACTACGTCGATCGTATATTCTCCCCTGAATTTGTAATCAATTAAACTTTATTTCATACCTCCTGAACAAGAAACCAATCCCATTATTGAATATATTCTCCTGGACTTGAAATATGTTACACCCTTAAATGAAACGTTCACACTTCATAAATAGATAAGTTTAATTCTTATGTGCATAAGAGTTTTGTTAAGGAGCGACAACGAACACAGATGATTTTATTTCTTACAAGCTCCTGTGTTTCCGAACGCTTCTGTAGAACAGATGAACAGGAAAGGCAATTATTGTGTTAGAAATACACATTTTTTTTTACAAAAATTGACATTTGTCACTTTATATATGATTTTAAGTCACGATAAGTATAAAATCCTTTACAAACGGTGCTGAAATGACAAAAAACACAGGTCTTCTAAACAAAGGACTCTATTTCACTCTAGAAACGTATGAAATATATCTTCATCATATAACTTTATATTTCACTGACTAAAATGTTCGAAACACAGATAAACACCAACAGGAAATTATAGGAGACAACGAAAACATTGAATTTTTAACCAAACTATCAACTTCAACACATCCGGACTTCTATTATAATTTAGCACAAGTATCTCGACAGCGGGCTTGTTTTGTTCAATTATTCGCGAAAGCGGACTAAATTTTCCTCGTTGTTTCGACAGTCAACTGTTTATCCTTATTTTCTTGACATAGAATTTGATTTCAACCCAGTATCTCGACAGTGGACTTGATTTGTCCCAGTATCTCGAGAGTGGACTTGATCTGTGCCTGTGTCTCGTAGTTGAACTCAATTTGTCCCAGTATCTCGATAATGACTTGACTTGTCCCAGTATCTCGACAGTGGACTTGCTTTGCCCCAGTATCTCGTTGTTGAACTTGATTTTGTCATAGTATCTCGATATTGACTTGAATCGCCCCAGTGTCTCGATAATGGGCTTGACTTGTCCCAGTAACTCGATAATGGGCTTGACTTGTCCTAGTATCTCGTTATTGAACTTAATTTGCCCCAGTATCTGGATAATGAGATTTACTTGTCTCATTATCTCGATAATGTATTTGACTTGTTTCAGTATCTAGATAGTGGGCTTGACTTATCCAAGTATCTCGATAATGGGCTTGACTTATCCCAGTATCTCGATAATGGGCTTGACTTGTCCCAGTATCTCGATAATGAACTGGTTTTGTCCCAGTATTAGACTTTTACTACATCTATCATCTTCCTCTAAATCTTACTGATGGTACAACTCAACAGAAATTGCTGGAGCATCGGTGTACCAACAGTTGTCCTTCTTCCTTTGAATATATTTTCAGCAAGTACTGAATTAGTTAATCAAGTGTATTGGCAGTATATTAGATACCATGCTGTATGTATACATTTTTCCAAATAACAATCCATCAGCGTTTGTATAACATCAAAAGTGGAAATAATTTGTTCAAACTAAAAATCAATTAAAATGGAAACAATTGAAAAGAGATCATTCATCAATCAATGAATGCGTTCAATCTCTGTCTCCATTTACCCCGATACATATGTTAATGTTGGCTGAGGTAACGTTAATATAATGAGTTTAGGCGTGAACACGGGGACGGTTTAGGTCTTAGTCATAGTAATTATATACTCGTACATATATTAGATTCTCTGACTTACCGACGGTAGCTTCCGGGCCTGACGTCTGTCGTATATGGATATTACGGGATCCCGCCTCTATTTCTAATAAAGTCCTGTAGCCTAAAACACAAAAAAGTTTACTAAACTTATCCAGTTGTATAAATGCTAAATATCTGTTGTATTTGTGACGTACATCATGTATATAGAATAACATTTGTTGTCAATCATCGTGGTACATATTTCAAGATATTGTGCTCTGATATAATAAAAGTGGTTCTCGTTCTTCATTAAAGATACAAATGTACATATGATCAGAGATATTTGTATCATATATTTCCTGTATCACTTGCATGGCTTTCAGCTGACCCTTAAATTCATCGATTTTAGAAGTGAAGCCACTTTTTACCTGAAAATTGAAGGGTCAAACCAAATGTCAAATAGACATATGAAATCCAAGAGTCAAGGTCATTCCGTGACCTCAAAAACATATTCTCCACTGAAAGCCCTGATATTTATTTTTGGGGAGACAAAAAACATCAGCATTTGAAAGCCCTTATACATTGTATGTGTCTGTATATTTGTATGTCTGTATTTGTGTATTACTGTAACTCCGTTACCCACGAGTGTGCTGAAGTCACCAGCAGCTGTATGTCAACAATATCTGGTTTAGGGGTCAAAAGTCAACGGTCCTGTCTTATTTATATTTTGTTCCTTATTCTCACCTGAATGGAGTATCTGTGATATTGAACTTGAAATAACGTCACATGAAGTTCCGTCTCCATCACAGACCCCACACCTGTCGTAGGCGGCACTGGAGGCGAGGTCCTGGTCACAGCCAAGTGTCTGAGGATAGCGAACAGGACATCGTACAACAATATGCATTTAGCCCAAAGTCATACCCCAATAAGGGTACTAAAGCCATCCCTAGGGAAAGATAACAATGATGATTGATGGAAAGGTAGAAACACAAAGGATTAACAAATACCTGGTAGAATGGTATCGGCGACAGTCGTAGTTCTGTTAATAACCTGACATTGTTANCAGACTGACGTACTACATTTGTTTGACAATTCTTCATCGTGTAGCTCGACAAAAACATGATGAACTTTTGTACATGACTATCTATTTCCGAATTTATAATCAATCGTCAGAGTGGTTTAATGCAGAGTGTGGGTCTTTCTTATATGTTCTCCGCTTGATCAGGGTTATCTCTTGAGTATTTTATTTAAGAGATTGACCTTTCTTGTTAATTATTACGTATTTAAGTAGATATCCAATTATCTGATCAACGACATCACAGTCGGCAAGAGAAAATGTACTTCTCGGGGTATATTTCGGTTCCGTCTGAAGGCTAGACCTATCAATTGTGCTGAGTATACCTACCGTCACATACAGTCTTAGAATACGTCAATTATATACCACGACACCGGGGGAAAGCCGAGGCGGATTAAATTATTGACACCATATTATATTTTGTTGAAATATAAAATCCTATTATTTGATTTAATATGGTATTTGCAGGAATCATGAAATGAACACACATTGAAGTGTCTACATACAAGTTACAGTTTGTGGGAATACGTTTCTCGATTGTGTGGAGAGCAATGGCGAAATATACAAAGAGATAGGAAGCCACTTACATCGATTATCAATAAATGGAATCCCTATGGCATGCCTCGCAAACACAAAAGATAAATACATATACATGGCAATGAAGCCACGATTTCTCCTAGTCTAATACTGCTTTGATTTAAAAAGAAGAGAAGAGGTATAGAAGAGACCGCATTGATGTGCTGACAGGTGAAAATAATGGCTTCACATAACAATGTAGGTTTGAAATCAATCTGAGACGTAAACACAGGCATGGTATATTATAAATCAATCTGAAACGTAAACACGGGCATGGTTTATTATAAATCAATCTAAGACGTAAACACGGGTATGGTTTATTATAAATCAATCTGAGACGTAAACACGGGCATGGTATATTATAAATCAATCTGAGACGTAAACACGGGTATGGTTTATTATAAATTAATCTGAGGTATATTATAAATCAATCTGAGACGTAAACACGGGCATGGTTTATTATAAATCAATCTGAGACGTAAACACGGGCATGGTTTATTATAAATCAATCTGAGACGTAAACACGGGCATGGTATATTATAAATCAATCTGAGACGTAAACACGGGCATGGTATATTATAAATCAATCTGAGACGTAAACACGGGCATGGTATATTATAAATCAATCTGAGACGTAAACACGGGCATGGTATATTATAAATCAATCTGAGACGTAAACACGGGCATGGTATATTATAAATCAATCTGAGACGTAAACACGGGCATGGTATATTATAAATCAATCTGAGACGTAAACACGGGCATGGTATATTATAAATCAATCTGAGACGTAAACACGGGCATGGTATATTATAAATCAATCTGAGACGTAAACACGGGCATGGTATATTATAAATCAATCTGAGACGTAAACACGGGCATGGTATATTATAAATCAATCTGAGACGTAAACACGGGCATGGTATATTATAAATCAATCTGAGACGTAAACACGGGCATGGTATATTATAAATCAATCTGAGACGTAAACACGGGCATGGTATATTATAAATCAATCTGAGACGTAAACACGGGCATGGTATATTATAAATCAATCTGAGACGTAAACACGGGCATGGTATATTATAAATCAATCTGAGACGTAAACACGGGCATGGTATATTATAAATCAATCTGAGACGTAAACACGGGCATGGTATATTATAAATCAATCTGAGACGTAAACACGGGCATGGTATATTATAAATCAATCTGAGACGTAAACACGGGCATGGTATATTATAAATCAATCTGAGACGTAAACACGGGCATGGTATATTATAAATCAATCTGAGACGTAAACACGGGCATGGTATATTATAAATCAATCTGAGACGTAAACACGGGCATGGTATATTATAAATCAATCTGAGACGTAAACACGGGCATGGTATATTATAAATCAATCTGAGACGTAAACACGGGCATGGTATATTATAAATCAATCTGAGACGTAAACACGGGCATGGTATATTATAAATCAATCTGAGACGTAAACACGGGCATGGTATATTATAAATCAATCTGAGACGTAAACACGGGCATGGTATATTATAAATCAATCTGAGACGTAAACACGGGCATGGTATATTATAAATCAATCTGAGACGTAAACACGGGCATGGTATATTATAAATCAATCTGAGACGTAAACACGGGCATGGTATATTATAAATCAATCTGAACCGTAAACACGGGCATGGTATATTATATATCAATCTGAGACGTAAACACGGGCATGGTATATTATATATGAAGCTGAGACGTAAACACGGGCATGGTATATCATAAATCAATATGAGACGTAAACACGGGCATGGTATATCATAAATCAATCTGAGTCGTAAACACGGGCATGGTATATTTTATATCAATCTGAGACGTAAACACGGGCGTGGTTTATTATAAATCAATCTGAGATGTAAACACGGGCATGGTATATATTATAAATCAATCTGAGACATAAACACGGGCATGGTATATTATAAATTAATCTGAGACGTAAACACGGGCATGGAATATCATAAATCAATCTGAGACGTAAACACGGGCATGGTATATTATATATTAATCTGAGACGTAAACACGGGCATAGTATATTATATATCAATCTGAGACGTAAACACGGGAATGGTATATTATAAATCAATCTGAGACGTAAACACAGGCATGGTTTATTATAAATTAATCTGAGACGTAAACACGGGCATGGAATATTATAAATCAATCTGAGACGTAAACACAGGCCTGGTATATTATAAATCTATCTGAGACGTAAACACGGGCATGGTATATTATAAAGCAATCTGAGACGTAAACACGGGCATGGTATATCATAAATCAATCTGAGACTTAAACACGGGCATGGTACGTAAACACGGGCATGGTATATTATAAATCAAACTGAGACGTAAACACGGGCATGGTATATTATATATCAATTTGTGACGTAAACACGGGCATGGTATATTATAAATCAATCTTAGACGTAAACACGGGCATGGTATATTATATATTATTCTGAGACGTAAACACGGGCATAGTATATTATAAAGCAATCTGAGACGTAAACACGGGCATGGTATATTATATATCTATCTGAGACGTAAACACAGGCATGGTATATTATAAATCAATCTGAGACGGAAACACAGGCATGGTATATTATAAAGCAATCTGAGACGTAAACACGGGCATAGTATATTATAAAGCAATCTGAGACGTAAACACGGGCATAGTATATTATAAAGCAATCTGAGACGTAAACACGGGCATGGTATATCATAAATCAATCTGAGACTTAAACACGGGCATGGTATATCATAAATTAATCTGAGACGTAAACACGGGCATGGTATATCATAAATCAATCTGAGACTTAAACACGGGCATGGTACGTAAACACGGGCATGGTATATTATAAATCAATATGAGACGTAAACACGGGCATGGTTTATTATAAATCAATCTGAGACGTAACACGGGCATGGTTTATTATAAATCAATCTGAGACGTAACACGGGCATGGTTTATTATAAATCAATCTGAGATGTAAACACGGGCATGGTATATTATAAATCAATCTTAGACGTAAACACGGGCATGGTATATTATATATTAATCTGAGACGTAAACACGGGTATGGTTTATTATAAATCAATCTGAGGTATATCATAAATTAATCTGAGACGTAAACACGGGCATAGTATATTATAAATCAATCTGAGACGTAAACACGGGTATGGTTTATTATAAATCAATCTGAGGTATATCATAAATTAATCTGAGACGTAAACACGGGCATGGTATATCATAAATCAATCTGAGACTTAAACACGGGCATGGTACGTAAACACGGGCATGGTATATTATAAATCAATATGAGACGTAAACACGGGCATGGTTTATTATAAATCAATCTGAGATGTAAACACGGGCATGGTATATTATAAATCTATCTGAGACGTAAACGCGGGCATGGTATATTATAAATCAATCTGAGATGTAAACACGGGCATGGTATATTATAAATCAATCTGAACCGTTTATAAATCAATCTGAGGTATATTATAAATCAATCTGAGACGTAAACACAGGCCTGGTATATTATAAATCTATCTGAGACGTAAACACGGGCATGGTATATTATATATCTATCTGAGACGTAAACACAGGCATGGTATATTATATATCAATTTGTGACGTAAACACGGGCATGGTATATTATAAATCAATCTGAGATGTAAACACGGGCATGGTATATTATAAATCAATCTGAACCGTAAACACGGGCATGGTATATTATATATCAATCTGAGACGTAAACACGGGCATGGTATAATATAAATTAATCTGAGACGTAAACACGGGCATGGAATATTATAAATCAATCTGAGACGTAAACACAGGCAGGGTATATTATAAATCTATCTGAGACGTAAACACGGGCATGGTATATTATATATTATTCTGAGACGTAAACACGGGCATAGTATATTATAAAGCAATCTGAGACGTAAACACGGGCATGGTATATCATAAATCAATCTGAGACTTAAACACGGGCATGGTATATCATAAATTAATCTGAGACGTAAACACTGGCATGGTATATCATAAATTAATCTGAGACGTAAACACGGGCATGGTATATCATAAATCAATCTGAGACTTAAACACGGGCATGGTACGTAAACACGGGCATGGTATATTATAAATCAAACTGAGACGTAAACACGGGCATGGTATATTATATATCAATCTGAGACGTAAACACGGGTATGGTATATTATAAATCAATCTGAGACGTAAACACGGGCATGGTATATCATAAATCAATCTGAGACTTAAACACAGGCATGGTATATTATAAATCAATCTGAGACGTAAACACGGGTATGGTATATTAGAAATCAATCTGAGACGTAAACACGGGCATGGTATATTAGAAATCAATCTGAGACGTAAAACACAGGCATGGTATATTATAAACATGAGAGAACATACAGATATTAACTAAAATGTATATAAGGGATGAAGGGGACACGCTATAATATACTCAAAATCAATGTTTTTTTACCACAGGGACATATATATCTGAAAGTTTCCTGTAATGGTTGAGTTGTCTTACCTGACATTGACCTTTGACACACACTTGGCGCCTATTGCCTTGGTTACAGCTAGTGCCGTCAACTACCTGTGACGTAAACTTGACGACCAAGCCGGCCACGCCTACGGCTGAACAGACGAGTGAACAGGGATGGAGAAGTGGCCTTGACCTTGGTGACAGTTGATCTACAATGTCAACACATACTATAGAGAAAATCTATCTGAACTCAACGTCAATACGGAACGACAAAAAGGGAACAATGGGAAACTAATAAATAAAGAAACACGCCACAAAAACAACCAAACGAGCCTAACTGCTCTTAGGGAAGGATAGGGGTTTTTTGCGATCAATATTCTTAAACTGTCAAAATCAGCATTGCAAAGTGTCGCTGTGTTCATGGCGAGGACATTCCGCGATAGTAGCACCTGTCTGCGTAGACTATCCTGTTTCTTCAGCATACTTGCCAACCTTTTGATATTTCCATGGGGGAGATTCCGCATGTTCAAATTTAAAAACATAAATAAATGCGTGTAGACTATATACCCCCTAGGGACACAATAGCCCTTTAAAATGACAAACTGTGAGTTGTTCTTTCAGGTGAAATCATTCGATCCTAGGAGTATAAACATAGGAGTAGTTCAGCAAATTCACTGATTGGAAATCTTAACATTAAGGGTCCGTATTCGGGAGTCTCCCTTCTTAATCGAGAGAGTTGGTAAGTATACTTTAGGGGCGGCGTGTGGTAAGTTACCAGCAAAGGCTTTAGCTCTGCATCAAGTACATTATACAGGATAGAATCTTCCCTATATTTCCTTTTAAATTAAAAGATTAATATCAGAATGTTTTAAATCTCCAATAAGGCCAAGGATATTGAGTTTGGACGACATTCCATCAGTATATTCCAAACCCATGAATTATTTTCAATTCTTGGCAATTTCTATTTCCATCCGATTTTTGCTTCATTGAAAAAAGAAGCATGGAAAATGAGCAACATTTCGAGAAAAATAGAAAAAAAGAAACAATATGAAACTCAGATACATTTTGATAAATAGATTATTTAAATCAATTTATGTCCAGGTGACTTGATCATCACAGAAATCAAACCTTGCAGGATATGCACAAGAACACTGATAGTGTCAGAGGAGTTATGTCCCTTGGAAGAAGAATTGCAATAAGGCATGATAACAAAATCATTTCATCCATTTACCTGTGATAAACGGTTTCCAGGAGTGCTTGCGATTGTTGTGGGACAGCCCATTGAAGAAAGCGCACTGGAGACGTCGAAAGTCCAGGGACCCTTCCGGACATTCCTGCGAACATGTGTAAGATGTTTCAATATGATATATTTTACAGTTCACTCATTCTTTATCGTCCCAATCAACCTCAAATCAATATTTACTCTCTTCTCACACCGTTTTTCAAATATATTTTTTCTCAGGGACCAGCAAGGGATTAATGTGAATGTGTCCCCAGTCACCGAGGTTCGCTCTATACATGTAACATTTACGTTCGCTCACTTTTCAAATTAATTATCTGTTTTGTAGTAATCCACGTTACATGTGACACCAACACTTACCTGGATATTACAGGTGTGGTAGTGCTCCGCGTCCCCGCGACACAGTTCACCGTCTACTGGAGTAGGATGTCGTCTGTAAACAAACACATTGTAATACAAAAAAACAGTTATTAGCAACATCGGTACGCCATACCAAAATGGATTGATTTTGAAGTCAATGTCAAGTAACCGAAGAACAAAATTCAACAATGCGAACCCCTACAAAAATGTAAGCGAAAGTAGGAAATCTGGGAGGTTACGCGTTTCTTGTGCCACTTGTGGCATACTTATAATGTCTCCCGTTCTATCCAGGGCCTCACTTCAATTACTAACTATCTTAGATACATGGAAGGTGTCATTATCATGGATCATTGTCATTCTAGAATGTTATTGAAAATCAGGTCAAAATGGCGACAGTGGTCACTCTAGTATAACATATCGACTACGTCGTTTATTATAACTCAAAAGATAGATTTTATTCAGAAAGTTATGTCAATAAAAATATTTCTGGAGTTGCGAATAAACTGTGACATTTGCTGTCAAGAAAGAGGTGATATATTTTGTTAATGTCTCATTGTTACCAATGAAAAAGGCATAAACACCGGTAGCCTAGAGTGAACCACTCCTGTCTGACATGTGTCTCAGTCTATCTAGCCCGGTAACCTAGAGTAAACCACTCCTGTCTGACATGTGTCTCAGTCTATCTAGCCCGGTAACCTAGAGTAAACCACTCCTGTCTGACATGTGTCTCAGTCTATCTAGCCCGGTAACCTAGAGTAAACCACTCCTGTCTGACATGTGTCTCAGTCTATCTAGCCCGGTAACCTAGAGTAAACCACTCCTGTCTGACATGTGTCTCAGTCTATCTAGCCCGGTAACCTAGAGTAAACCACTCCTGTCTGACATGTGTCTCAGTCTATCTAGCCCGGTAACCTAGAGTAAACCACTCCTGTCTGACATGTGTCTCAGTCTATCTAGCCCGGTAACCTAGAGTAAACCACTCCTGTCTGACATGTGTCTCAGTCTATCTAGCCCGGTAACCTAGAGTAAACCACTCCTGTCTGACATGTGTCTCAGTCTATCTAGCCCGGTAACCTAGAGTAAACCACTCCTGTCTGACATGTGTCTCAGTCTATCTAGCCCGGTAACCTAGAGTAAACCACTCCTGTCTGACATGTGTCTCAGTCTATCTAGCCCGGTAACCTAGAGTAAACCACTCCTGTCTGACATGTGTCTCAGTCTATCTAGCCCGGTAACCTAGAGTAAACCACTCCTGTCTGACATGTGTCTCAGTCTATCTAGCCCGGTAACCTAGAGTAAACCACTCCTGTCTGACATGTGTCTCAGTCTATCTAGCCCGGTAACCTAGAGTAAACCACTCCTGTCTGACATGTGTCTCAGTCTATCTAGCCCGGTAACCTAGAGTAAACCACTCCTGTCTGACATGTGTCTCAGTCTATCTAGCCCGGTAACCTAGAGTAAACCACTCCTGTCTGACATGTGTCTCAGTCTATCTAGCCCGGTAACCTAGAGTAAACCACTCCTGTCTGACATGTGTCTCAGTCTATCTAGCCCGGTAACCTAGAGTAAACCACTCCTGTCTGACATGTGTCTCAGTCTATCTAGCCCGGTAACCTAGAGTAAACCACTCCTGTCTGACATGTGTCTCAGTCTATCTAGCCCGGTAACCTAGAGTAAACCACTCCTGTCTGACATGTGTCTCAGTCTATCTAGCCCGGTAACCTAGAGTAAACCACTCCTGTCTGACATGTGTCTCAGTCTATCTAGCCCGGTAACCTAGAGTAAACCACTCCTGTCTGACATGTGTCTCAGTCTATCTAGCCCGGTAACCTAGAGTAAACCACTCCTGTCTGACATGTGTCTCAGTCTATCTAGCCCGGTAACCTAGAGTAAACCACTCCTGTCTGACATGTGTCTCAGTCTATCTAGCCCGGTAACCTAGAGTAAACCACTCCTGTCTGACATGTGTCTCAGTCTATCTAGCCCGGTAACCTAGAGTAAACCACTCCTGTCTGACATGTGTCTCAGTCTATCTAGCCCGGTAACCTAGAGTAAACCACTCCTGTCTGACACGTGTCTAAGTCTAATGGTAGGCGAGTATGAAGGTTTAAAACACTCAGTAGTTACTGTGAAGATTATCAGCAGATCCCAACATATTTAATACATCTTCTTTTTTATTTTATAAATTTGTCGCAGTTTCTTGGCTACTCCAGAAATATTTTGATCAACATAGTTTTCTGGGTAAATTCTTTCTCTTGATTTATAATAAACTACATGTAGTTATGAGATTACAAACACATGTCAGTCAGGAGTGGTTTACTCTAGGTTACCGAGTTAGATGTGAGGTACAGTTGGTCTTCATTGCCAATACAAAGTCTCTATCCTTTATGTATTTTTCTTTGGTAGCAATGAGATGTTTAACAAAATGTATCTCCTGTTTATTGACAGTAAGTTTGTGGATGTAGTAGTCTGTTTTAAACAGGAAAGCGGCGATGGTGGTTCTAACAGAAGCAATCAAACACATACAATCCACATCAAACTGAATTATCATTAGCACAGTGTAATAAAGGTCTGGTCTCTACTGCGGAATCTATAGTGGTTATGAGTGCGGATCCTGTTTTAAAACCTTTGTTTATAAAAGTAGATGCGTTATTGATGAATACCTCTCGAAAATATAAACTAAAGTTGTCAGTCCAATACAGAAGTTCTTGCGCCATGAGCATCAGCGATCCTTTCAGGTAGATATCCACAACAAATACATTATATAAAGTTATTATGATATAGATAGCGTATGCTGTTCAATGATATAATACAAAGAAGGAAATATATCAACCGCGCTTAATAATATGAAGGGTTTAAAAAAAATAAGCAAATGATTATGAAAAGTTCTTTTTACACAACCAATACAATTTTCTATGTGATGTTTCGATGACTAGTAAAGCGTATGCACACAAAGGTGTAAAATGTGTGCAAGTTGTCCACAAAATCGATGTCGATTTCGGCTACGCTGTAAGCGTATGTACAATAGTTGTTATATATGTACCGAAATGACTCGATTCAGCTACGCTTTGTTTAATACTTGGTCACAGGTGTGCGAGTCTTTGAGCCCCTCGTCTCGATTAAGAACTGGCCCACTGCGGCGTACCCAGATGGGTTCCTTTATCTGCCGCTTGAACATATTGCTCTCTCTGTCCAAAATGTTGAAATTATCCCAGTCAATCACATGATTTTTCTGTGTGGCATGGTCTGTGATTGCCGATTTATTTGTCTGGGACTCCGACTGCTTCCTTTCTGATCTGGTTAATTTCCTACCTTCTTGTGTTTCTGTATCTTCACCAAGGCGGACCCCAAATTGCCTTCCAGTCTCTCCAATATACGACGCGTCGCAGTTACTGTATCCGATTTTGTATACGCATTCTGCGACGTTTTCTTTAGGTGTTGTTCCCTTAGGGTGAACTAGGATATTGCGAAGCGTCTTGTGGGGCTTGATGACTGTTGCTATGCCATGACCGCGATACATCCTCTGGATGATTTCGGATATACCCTTTTAATACGGGATGACCACTCGACCTTTGGTTTTGTTCTTATCCTTGATTGGCCTTTTCTTGTTCTTCTCCTTACTTTGACATTGTTTCTGTATCCGTTTTGGGGCCCATTCCGGATATGCACATGCTCTCAATTCCCTAACGATGTGATTCTGCCCTTGTGTTTTGTCCTTTTGTTCTGTGGCTATTGTATCACATCTGTTGAGCAATGTGCGTATGACACCTAACTTCTGGTGCAAAGGATGGGGAGATTTGAAGTTCAGGTATTGGTCCGTATAGGTCTTTTTTCTATAGACCAATACCTTCACGGTTCCTTCTTCTTTCTTCACCAATAGAGAGTCTAGGAAGGGCATTGTGCAGTTGGTTTCTTCCTCACATGTAAATTTGATGTTGTTAGTGGCATCTATAGTGTTGATATGTGTGGTCAAATACTTCTGTGACCCTTTCTTGATTATCTCAAGTATGTCGTCAACATATCGTTTCCATAAGCTAGGCTTGCATTCCATGGGGGCAGTGGCTTGAACAAACTGGCCACAATGGGAGACACTGGACTAACCATAGCAATGCCGAAGCGTTGTTGATAGATTTTGTTTCGGAAACTAAAATATGTTGTTGTCAGCACAAATTCCAGCAAATCCATGATGTCCTGAATCTGGAGGTTTGTGTTTTTGCGCCAGGATCTATCTTTTTTAGCCAGGATCTGTCTAATTCCAAACGTTTCCGAATTGTTCTAAGTGCGTCGTCAATGGGTGTGTTGGTAAAGAGAGAGTCAACATCATGTGAAATGAATTCTTGGTCTTCCTGAATCATGATGGTAGACATAGCTTTCGCTATGTTTTGAATTCTTTAAATGGTGTTTCGATTTACCCACTAGCGGTCCAAGAATGTCTGCTAATGATCTGGAAACATTGAAACCAATGGATCCAGTGCAGTCCACAATAGGCCTCCCTGCTTGTGGCTCAAAGACTCTCGCACATCTATGACCAAGTATTAAACAAAGCGTGGCTGAATCGAGTCATTTCGGTACATATATAACAACTATTGTACATACGATTACAGCGTAGCCGAAATCGACATCGATTTTGTGGACAACTCGTACACATTTTACACCTTTGTGTGCATACGATACACTGGTCATTTGTCTGATGAAGGTGACAGTGTACATATCGTACTAGTCATCGAAACGTCACATAGAAAATTGTATTGGCTGTGTAAAAAGAACTAAGAAAATGTTTAGAAATCAGCAATTGATTATCAGTAAAAGTAGGATAATTGGGGGCCTAATTAACGGTTTTATTATCACGTATCACCTGTAAATGTTTCCCGTGATCAGCCACCTACCCGAATCTGTAGCAGGTCCTATAGCGGCGTTTAATTCCAATACCACAGGAACGAGAGCATGGCAAGAACTCACTCCAAGCGCTCCACCGGAAGTCAATGTCATACTGCTGTAATATAAACACGCCATGCCATGACAACAGACGCTATAGCAGAGTACTTAAATGATAAATGTGGCTTAGATATTAACGAACGTGAAGGCCATGTTGTTGCGATTCGAATCGTCATATCTGATAAAAATAGATAAACAAACCTCCACATAACAGACAAAAGTCCTGATAACAGACAATATTAAATGTCATGTCTGATAAACGAAAATCAGAAAAAACAGACAATATTAAATGTCATGTTTTATAAACAAAAGTCCTGATAGGAGACAATATCAAATGTCATGTTCTATAAACGAAAGTCCTGATAACAGACAATATTTAAACGCCATATATTACAAACGAAAGATCAGAGACAATATATATAATTGTCATTCCTTATATCCGAAGGTCAAGATCAAAGACCATATATATCATTGTCATTCCTTATATCCGAAAGTCAAGATCAAAGACCATATATATAATTGCCATTCCTTATTCCTAACGGCCTGTCAAAAGAGAATATATTTAAACGGCATGTCAAAAGAGAATATATTTAAACGGCATGTCAACAGAGAATAGATCTTAACGGCATGTCAACAGAGAATAGATCTTAATGGCATGTCAACAGAGAATAGATCTTAACGGCCTGTCAACAGAGAATAGATCTTATTTCCTTACAAACCATTTCATTCATCTTTGTCTTTGTCATGTCAACCTAAGGAGAAAACTTATATAGGCCTAGCCTGCTGTTCAATCCTATTGTTTACTCAATAAAATATGATGAAATGAATAGATCTTAACAACCTGTCACAGAGAATAGATCTTAACGGCCTGTCAACAGAGAATAGATCTTAACGGCATGTCAACAGAGAAAAGATCTTAACGGCATGTCAACAGAGAATAGATCTTAACGGCATTTCAACAGAGAATAGATCTTAACGGCCAGTCAACAGAGAAACGGTTGTAACGGCCTGTCAACAGAGAATAGATCTTAACAGCCTGTCAACAGAGAATAGATCTTAACGGCCTGTCAACAGAGAATAGATCTTAACAACCTGTCAACAGAGAAAAGGTTTTACCGGCCTCTCAACAGAGAATAGATCTTAACAACCTGTCAACAGAGAAAAGATCTTAACGGCCTGTCAACAGAGAAAAGATCTTAACGGCCTGTCAACAGAGAATAGATCTTAACAACCTGTCAACAGAGAAAAGGTTTTACCGGCCTCTCAACAGAGATGAGGTCTTAACAGCCTGTCAACAGAGACGAGGTCTTGACAGCCTGTCAACAGAGAATAGATCTTAACGGCATGTCAACGGAGAGATCCTCAGGGTCAAAAAAAGTTAGATAAAACACACAAAAGGAAATTACATCAAACAAACAGAATGATAAAAGACAAATGTCAACATGACGAGCGGAAGTGGTTATGATACGTTATATTTTTTAACAGGCGAACATTTTTAGGCAAGTTAGAATTGTTCCGATATTTACCGTTTCAAAGAGATAGTTCAGATTTGTTTAAATGTTGTCGTGTTGGCTGAAGGTCAATGCAGTCTAATAACAAGTGCTTTACTGTAAACTGTCCAAGACGCTATACAGATAAGAATGGGTAGTATATGAATGGCCCATCCTCGGCGGTGTTCTCTATAGGTGGGATGATAACATTAACAAATTTGGGGGATTTACGGAGTGTCATTTGTTGTCTAGGGATTGGTTACAATTATCTCGCCACTATGATATTACAAAATATGTCATTAACGGTTTAAAATCTGTAAAATGAACTGAAAGTCAAAGCCCATAGTTCTTTATTTTAAAACGACAATACAAAACAAGGCCAAAAAAATGCATGTTTTAGGTATCCTGGTTGCCGACCCTAGAAATTGTATCACCTACTTGTTTCTAAATTCATTTATGAGTCGGGCAAAGCTTACAGCCACTCATTAAAATGTACTGTCTTCCTATTCTGGGAGTCTGACCCTTTTACTTGACAAATTAATAGCCATTGTAATGTGTGGAAATGCTTTGTAAAGTTTGAAATTAAGCATAATATTGATCCACGAAGATAAAAAATTAACATAAAAATGAAATTATTTGTCTACAGACCTTCCCTATTTTTTTCAGGCATGTTACCTGAAACACACATATAGTAGTTTTTGCCTAAAAGCGAATGTAAGACTGCTACATTCAGACGTCAACTGTACTTGTATTGTGGCACTGCACTTGATTTTCTATAACGTTAAGGTAGAACACAGCACATAGATAGTCACCCTAGTTTTGTCTAGTAAAACCAAACACATATTGTACAAAGATGTCTTTAACTTTAATCATGTCGCCAAAGGACCTGCCAACTTTGTTATGTACTTCTAACAAACACCACATCCACCGTTGCTATTTGGAATTCATAATGACATGAACACTAGTTGTATACATTGCGTAAAGGAAAAATACACCAACAGACAAATAAAATAAATCCATCTGAAAGCCCTTTACATTATTGCCCTGTACAGGGAAAACATAAACGATATAGCTGTTACACAATCCCTGACTTACAATTACCCTATTATCACACTTCACCTCGTGCAGTTTTACCTTCGTCATCTAATTAAAATGGTGGTAATTCGATACTCTGCTTTCCCTGCTGGGTATAGAGGCGAAAATTGTAGTCTTGTTACTGTAATATATTCTTCTCATGGTTACGTTAAAGAAACAACTGTCACGTCCCATTAGTGGAACACCATGTTGTTGTAAACAGAGATACCCCGTCTGTGTCACGTTGTCTGGGTCATGAGGGACGTGCTACTGATGGACCGAAGGACCCCATCTGGTATGAGTGGTGTAGGACATAGCAAGAGTTCATTCTTTTTATTTTTTCGGCAATAGCGATTGGCGAAACATATGCGTAAAAGAATGAGTAAAGCAGAACAGAGGAGCACGAGCTGGGATGTGTATGCGATCATTTACGTTTGATTGTGTTTAACTTGCAGTCAGATTGCTTAACATGCGGTAAATTTGCAGCCTGGTTAATTTGTTTATGGTTAATTGGGTTGTAAATTGATTTGTTTACGTGGTAAATTTGCACGCATGGGTGATTCGTATATATATTTGATTTGCATTCATCTTTGCTTTGTGTATATACAAATCTGGCAACCTGTATCTTATATCTGACTCGCACTGTGTCCGACACCAAGTACGCGTCTATGTGATGATAGATGTTAGGATCACGTTATCACACATCGAGATGGACAAAATAAAGTATTGTATACTTGTGATTTTACCACAACTAGAAGTTCTACAAATCACTGTAGATGAGAACTATTGACCAAATGGTCGTTTACTACGTCAATATTAACCCAAACAAATAGCGCTGCACTAAGCCCTTACAAAGAACCATTGATGTGTGTTGTATATAACATGGATATAAACCATCTGAACGGTACAATACACTCATCAAGAGAATACCCAAGTGTCAGCCAGGCCATCATTAGAACCCAAAATCGATAAAACGTGGGCAAAATATGAACAGAGGATTAGACCATGTGTTCCGGAAGGGTAAGCGTCTTCTGCTTTATAGACGACATCCACCATGAACAGCTAGGCTAAATCCAAGTAATGTCACGTCCTCATATCGACAACAAGGGTAGTGACAACAAAACAACAAGGGTAGTGACAACAAAACAACAAGGGTAGTGACAACAAAACAACAAGGGTAGTGACAACAAAACAACAAGGGTAGTGACAACATCATGATCATGATGGCGACCACAAAATGTATCCATAGTCTTCCTCGACCTGCCACTGTAGGAACAAGGCACTGTAAGTTTGTCCGTCAGCAGTCTACATCGACCTGCCACTGTAGGAACAACGCACTATCAGTTTGTCCGTCAGCAGTCGACCTCGACCTGCCACTGTTGGAACAACGCACTGTAAGTTTGCCCGTCAGCAGCCGACCCCCCCCTGCCACTGTAGGAACAAGCCACTGTAAGTTTGTCCGTTAGCAGTCTTCCTGAACCTGCCACTGTAGGAACAAGGGACTGTAAGTGTGTCCGTCAGCAGTCGACATCGTCCTGCCACTGTAGGAACAACGCCCTGTAATTTTGTCCGTCAGCAGTCGCCATCGACCTGCCTCTGTAGGAACAACGCACTGTAATTTTGCCCGTCAGCATTCTCCCCCGCCCTGCCACTGTAGGAAAAAGGCACTGTAAGTTTGTCCGTTAGCAGTCTTCCTGAACCTGCCACTGTAGGAACAAGGCACTTTAAGTTTGTCCTTCAGCAGTCGACCTCGACCTGCCACTGTTGGAACAACGCACTGTAAGTTTGGCCGTCAGCAGTCGACATCGACCTGCCAGTGTAGGAACAACGCACTGTAATTTTGTCCGTCAGCAGTCGCCATCGACCTGCCTCTGTAGGAACAACGCACTGTAATTTTGCCCGTCAGCAGTCGACATCGACCGGCCACTGTAGGAACAATGCACTGTAAGTTTGTCAGTCAGCAGTCTTCATCGACCTGCCACTGTAGGAACAACGCCCTGTAATTTTGTCCGTCAGCAGTCGACCCCGACCTGCCACTGTAGGAACAAGGCTCTGTAAGTTTGTCCGTTAGCAGTCTTCCCCGACCTGCCACTGTAGGAACAAGGCTCTGTAAGTTTGTCCGTTAGCAGTCTTCCTGAACCTGCCACTGTAGGAACAAGGGACTGTAAGTGTGTCCGTCAGCAGTCGACATCTATCACCGAACTCGTGATATTTGGAGCAAGCCCTTCCTCGACCTGCCATTGTAGGAACAAGGCACTGTAAGTTTGCCCGTCAGCAGCCGACCCCCCCCTGCCACTGTAGGAACAAGGCACTTTAAGTTTGTCCGTTAGCAGTCTTCCTCGCCCTGCCATTGTAGGAACAACGCACTGTAAGTTTTTCCGTCAGCAGTCGACCTCGACCTGCCACTGTTGGAACAACGCACTGTAAGTTTGGCCGTCAGCAGTCGACATCGACCTGCCACCGTAGGAACAACGCACTGTAAGGTTGTCCGTCAGCAGTCGACATCGTCCTGCCACTGTAGGAACAACGCACTATCAGTTTGTCCGTCAGCAGTCGACATCTATCACGGAACTCGTGATATTTGGAGCAAGCCCTTGAATACCAAATCCCTACGGTCTGAAAGCTTACCAATATGGTTCGACTAAATTCAGCTACAACTTTTGAGCCCAAACTTAATCTGAAAATATAATTGATTATCTTGATTGTTCAGAACGTTTGACAATTTATGTCTTTTATAATTAGAAATTGTCACATTTTTGTTTCCTTCAGATAAGACTTAATGTTGTTTCGTCAACCACTTTTAGTTTTGCGATAGTTTCTATACTTTTGTTTAGATTATTTCGACATCAAGTATTAGTTTTTGGAAGATTTCCTCGGCTATGATTAAGGTTTGATATTATTTTAGTTTGGGATGATTTTGACACCCATGTACAGCTTTTAAATTATTTCGCCAGCTACTTTTTTAAGGATGATATGCTCAGCTATCTGAAGCTTTGATAATTTTGTCACTAGGGTTTAAGTTCTGGGGTGATTTCTTAAACTTGGTATTTTTCATCACCCTGTTTAATAGTCACTAGAAACACGTAGCAAGCAAGCACATGTTTAAAATGTCAGCAAGTCGTTGCAGAACACGAATCAAAATTAACATGTTGTATATGGCCAATACATTCATTGTTACCTATAAAAGCAGATAAGGAAGAAAAAATAACCTGCCATTTGCGATAAAAGCATCAAATTTGGTATATCTGCTATATGCTATTAAGTATATTAAGGGACCTCAGAGTCATACGGAACGGAGGGGACCACATGGTCATGCGGAACATAGGGGACAAAATGGTCATACGGAACAGAGGGGACCACAGGGTCATACGGAACGAAGAGGACCACAGGGTCATACGAAACGGAGAGGACCTCAGTGTCATAGGGAACGGAGAGGACCACAGGGTCATACGGCACGGAGAGGACCACGGGGTCACAGGCAACGGAGAGGACCACAGGGTCATAAGGAACGAAGAGAACCACCGGGTCATACGGAACGGAGAGGACCACAGGGTCATACGAAACGGATGGGACCACAGGGTCATACGGAACGGAGAGGACCACAGTGTCATACGGAACGGAGAGGACCACATGGTCATTCGGAACGGAGAGGACCACAGGGTCATACGGAACAGAGAGTACGGAACGAAGGGGACCACTGGGTCATACGGAACAGAGAGTACGAAACGGATGGGACCACAGGGTCATACAGAACAGAGGGTACCACATGGTCATACAGAACAGAGAGGACCACAGGAGCATACTTTACAGAGGGGACCACAGTGTTACGGAACAGAGGGGACCACAGTACACCAGGAGACAGAGAATACCATGGGGCTACATAGGGCAGAGGGGACCCCTGGGCCGAACGGGACGGAGAGGACCCATGGCCACACATGACGAAGGGGACCATAGGGCCGCGCGGGACAGATGTACCTCCAGCCCACAGTTGACCGAGATGACCACACGGGACAAACGTGCAGGACACTTTAGGGCGATAATGTACCTCAGGGACAGAGAGGACCATCGTGCGGCACACATAGGACGGAGAGTGCAGGGTACCTCGGGGTGTTAATAGACCAAAGGGTTGTACGAAACAGGCAGGACCACCTAGCCACACAAAATAAAGTGTATAGTTTACACAGTGTATGCATCGTCACGTCTGTAAGGTGTTAGTTACGCTAGTCCGTGTCACGACCTTCCAGTGTGGGTTGTATCAGGACCATACAATTAGTTGGTACGAGTTGGGATTGGGAGAAAGGCGATGGGAGGGGACTGTCGAAAAGGAGAAGGAGGGAGTAGAATGGATAGAATGGAAGGGGAAGGGCAGGAAGGGGTGCAAGATAGGGAACGGGAATTGAGGATGGAAGGCATAAACAAGCACTGGGTTAACTAGCTAGGGAGCAAATGATCAACCAAATCTTAAATTAAAAAACAAAAATGATTAAATTCTGAAATTTAAACGTGGTATCCCCTTTCATATTGTCATGTTATAAATAGTTTCACGAAGAATCAAATATTACCGAAAATCTAGTTTAAATTGTTACTGATGTTATAACTATTTAACAAGCAACTAAACCGCCAGTCTACAATAGTACCTTACTCTCAGTGTAATTACAGTGAAGTTCATATAGCATGTCTAGTATTTCCCATTTAGAAGGTTGCTAGTAATGAGAGACTAGGATTAAACATACAAGAAAATCACGTTTCCATAAAGTTAAAAAAAACACCAATGTCTGCTTACCGTTTCCCTTTCGCTTGGTCTCATCGAAGTCCATATTTCACGCGGAAATATTAGGAGGCTATATATCAATGAAACGTAAAACTCCTTTAAGCAAACCATGTGAATTCAAGTATCAGAGACTGATGCTGGGAAAATAAAGTTATATAAGTCAGGTTACAACAAGAACACGAAAGACAACCGTGTCTCGATAAGAAAACATCAGAAAACGAATTCAGTATCAATGAACAAGTTTATAACGATAAATATACATGTAATTCAGGTTATCTGGTGAAACACATCACTGAGTGCCGACACTGCCTCCTCATACACGGATCGCGAAACGACACCTGATACAGTCGGTATTAGGTTCCTGATGTCTATCAAACGTGTTTCTCCACTTTCTATATGAACTTTCCAGTGTATTGTATGTGTTTATTCAGGTGCTCCACGAGTTGTAGATATGTATCCCCTTACGTTCTTACTGGTAGGTTCTCACAAGCCTTCTGTAAAACAGGTCTGGCCAAAACTGAAAATAAAATATGTATCTCCTTAAAGGGACACATTCCCGGTCCATATATACCCATCCAATATATATATATATATATCTTTACAGGTAAACAGGCTGTTCCTGATAATATATTGGAGAAAATAAGGTGATTTAACTGATTCATCCCTAAACTCACGTTGGAACCTTGCCAGATCAAAGACTGGGCAAGTCCAGTTTAAATATGTAGGGGTGAACGGGTAAACAACCTCTGCAGGAAGTGTCACCTTCAAAGACGACAACCTAGGTAGAAAGCACGTGGTCGCGGTCGTGAGGAACCATGTGGCTAGATAATTATAGTTAGTAATTATCTCCACCGTTATATGTTATGATTGATAAAAACAAAGAGAGCGGAGGCTCACATAGACGCATAGCTTTGCCCATGAACTTATGACCTTCACCTTGACTGATGACTACCAAAACCTAATTAGGTGTAGAAACCAATATCACAACAGTATAGTGTAAATGTAAACTTGTTGAGGTTTCGAGAGATATTCTAGTTTGTTCAAAAGTGGTCAAGTGTGATATTTGACCAATGCCCACCGAAATCTAATCTGGCGCAGAGGCCAATGTCACCATAATATGGTGTAAATATCATATACATTTGTTGAGAGTATCCCGAGATATTTTTATGGTTGTTTTTAAATTCAAAAGTGACAAACTGTGATCTTTGACCCTTTTGCCCCGACAGATGACCAACAAAATCTATTCAGGTTCAGAACTCAATACAGTATTACCATACTACGAAATACACACGAACTTTAATGTGTTCGGGGATTTATGATTATGAGATACCTTGTATACAAGCTGTTAACTACGAGTAGGATGGCTCTCGGAAATAAAGAATCTGAAACCGAAACTATGGACGAACACACTGGCAAACGATTCCTACATGCCCTCTCTTGGTGGGAGTGTAAACATGCAGAGAACAGAAAATATGTTTAAAGCTCGGAGTGTGGACTGTTTATTTCTTTGGATTGTACATGTGATTAACATGAAATGAATTCGTGTCTGCGGTTCGAAGCAATGTACAATGTAAAGTTTTGGATGTGTACCCTCCTCTGGTTTGGTCATGTTGGGTCTGTACCCTCCTCTGGTTTGGTCTTGTTAGGTATGGACCCTCCTCTGGTTTGGTCTTGTTGGGTCTGTACCCTCCTCTCTCTGGTTTGATCATGTTGGGTCTGTACCCCTCCTCTGGTTTGGTCTTGTTAGGTCTGTACCCCTCCTCTGGTTTGGTCTTGTTAGGTATGAACCCTCCTCTGGTTTGATCATGTTGGGTCTGTGACCCTCCTCTGGTTTGGTCTTGTTAGGTCTGTACCCTCCTCTGGTTTGATCATGTTGGGTCTGTACCCCTCCTCTGGTTTGGTCTTGTTGGGTCTGTGACCCTCCTCTGGTTTGGTCTTGTTAGGTCTGTACCCCTTCTCTGGTTTGATCATGTTGGTATGTACCTCTCCTCTAGTTTGGTCTTGTTGGGTCGGTACCCCTCCTCTGGTTTGGTCTTGTTGGGTAGGTACCCTCCTCTGGTTTGATCATGTTAGGTCTGTGACCCTCCTCTGGTTTGGTCTTGTTGGGTCTGTACCCTCCTCTAGTTTGGTCTCATTGGGTCTGTGCCCTCCTCTGTTTGATCATGTTGGGTATGTACCCCTCCTCTGGTTTGGTCCTGTTGGGTATGTACCCCTCCTCTGGTTTGGTCCTGTTGGGTCTGTACCCCTCCTCTGGTTTGGTCTTGTTGGGTATGTACCCTCCTCTTATTTGGTCTTGTTGGGTCTGTACCCTCCTCTGGTTTGATCATGTTGGGTCTGTGACCCTCCTCAAAGGACAAAGCACAATATTAGACTCAGGAGATATTTTGAAACAGCTTATCTTCATATATTGTGTGATTTATCCTAGATAAATTTGGTACGGAGAATTTCCAACAAAAAATGTGTGGCAGATTTTTAATTGTGCATAGGATTAGTTGCCTTCGTAGTTCTGTGCTAGAGTGATTTTTCCTTAGCTCGATTGGCAGAGTTGCGGACTGGGAAGCTACTTGTAGGGGTCATAGGTTGGAGGCACACTACTATCTTTCCTGTTACAAATGGTGTCCATGGCCCACCCTGTGGTGACATGGAGTTATATCCATATACAATCTGGGTTGTCGTAGTGTTTGAGAGTGAAAATATTTAAAAAACAGTTCCAACCAAAGTTTGTATGAATATGAGCATGGTCTTAGCAGGCATTCTTATTTTCCCGAGTTGATTTGAAGTTCTAATTTGTAATCCTATCTTCTGATTGGCATCATCAATTTATTCTCTACTTCCACTCTGTCAATATTAATCAAAAATGAAAAACTGACCGGATGGCCACCACAATTTTGAATTGCTGTACACATTTCAACTTCTTGTCTAGTTCTAATGAGAAATAACAAGAGGCCCATGGGCGTTAACGGTCACCTGAGTTCAGTATTTATTTTTGTTGTTAAAACTATAAAGTGGAGATAATGATGTTAATCATACCTACCAATTTGAGTAAAAAGGATTTAAGTATAACGTTAAGTTAAGTTTGTCAGGACCATGAGCTGATCATTCCTTGACAAATGTTTCAGTTAAATCAGCCCAGTTGACCTTGATTTTAAGTTTGAAATAGTTTTTCAAAATGGCGGCCTGGGTGGCCATATTGGATTTATGATCGACCTGAAAAATAACAACACTTTGTCAGGACCATGAGTCGATCATTCATACTAAGTTTCAGTTGAATCGGCCAAGTAGAACTTGACTTTAAGTTTGAAATAGTTTTTCAAAATGGCGGCAGGGGTGGCCATATTGGATATATGATCGACCCGAAAAATAACAACACTTTGTCAGGACCATGAGTCGATCATTCATACTAAGTTTCAGTTGAATCGGCCCAGTAGAACTTGATTTTAAGTTTGAAATAGTTTTTCAAAATGGCGGCCATATCGGATTTCCAATGACCCAAAAAATAACAACACTTCAGGGAGTAACATCCCCATGAAGTATCAATGAAATCCCTTTGACAGAATTTCAGCTTAAGTTGACAAGAGGCCCAATGGGCCCGAATCCCTCACCTGGTATTAATTTCACACTTGTAATCTTAACAGTGGACTAATATACAGTTACGGGCAAAATATTAGTGTTCAATTCATAAGAACCTATTAATAGATTTAAACATATGATGCCTGTGGCCTTGAAAGACAAACAAGGACATTATGTTGAACAGAGTTTATAGTCTTCCGTCCAAGCATGCTTCTGACCAAATATCATTACCCTGGATCTTTTTTGTTATTCAGAACAAGTCATTTAAAATTATAACATATTTGATCCCTGTGACCTTGAATATAAGCGAAGGTAAATCATTTGAACAAACTTAGTTGCCCTTTATCCCAGCATGCTACTGGCCAAATATCATCATCCTAGGCCTTTTGGTAATTCAGAATAAGTTGTTTAAAGGTTTTAAAAATATTTGACCCCTGTGACCATGAATATATGTCAAGGTCATTTGTTCGAACAAACTTGGTAGCCCTTTATCCCAGCATGTTACTGGTCAAAAATCATTATCCTAGGCCTCTTTGGTATTCAGAAGACCTTGAAAATGGATGAAGGTCATTCATTTGAACAAACTTGGTAGCCCTTCATTCTACCGCATTCTACTGGCCAAATATCATCATCGTAGGCCTTTTGGTTACTGAAAAGAGGTTGTTTAAAGTAAAAGGTTGATGCCAGACAAACAGACGAACGACGAACGGACAACGGATGATGGATGGACAGTGGACGACGGACGCCGCACCATGGTATAAGCTCACTTGCCTTTTGGGCAGGTGAGCTAAAAATGTTAAATGTTAACATATTTCACCCCAGTGACCTTGAATATGAATCAAGGTCATTCATTTGAACAAACTTGGTAGCACTTCATTCCAGCATGTTATTGGCCTAATATCATTATCCCATGTCTTTTTGTTATTCAGAAGAAGTTTTTTAAATGTTGTATACATATTTGATCCCCCTGACCTTGAATATAAATCAAGGTAATTTATTTAAACAAACTTGGTGGCCCTTCATCCCAGCATGTAACTAGCCAACTATCAATATCCTAGGCCTCTCAGTTATTCAGAAGAAGTTGTGTAAATGTTTTAAACTTATTTGACCCCTGTGACCGTGAATATAAGTCAAGGTAATTCATTTGAACAAACTTGGTAGCCTTTTACCCCAGCATGTTACTGGCCAAATATCATCACCCTAGGCCTTTTGGTTACTGAGAAGAAGTTGTTTAAAGTAAAAAGTTGACGCCTGTCACCAGACGGAAGCCGCACCATAAAGGGCCAGGTGAGCTAAAAACAGATGATCCATACAGGCTGTGTCGGTCTTTTGCTCAATGTTTACTTCAGAAGCCATTCATGTTACCTGACAAAGTGATTGGTTGGTTGGTTGACAGGTTTATCGCCTACATGACTCCACCCATGCGGGTTTCGTCTCACTGATGGAGGTCGGTGTTCTGTCGGCATCGACAAAGTGATGTTACATCATGTAACGTTAATAAGGATGACAACACTCCATGCAATCTCATTGTAGTTTAATTTCTCAGTTTACCATATATTACTTGTCATACATAGATAACATGAATTATAATATACCATTTCTTGTTAAAAAACATGATGATTACTCATTGACAAAGCTACACATGTGTAAATATAGTGTACTCCACCCTGCTGTGAAATCTGATGTTAGTAGGATCTAGCTGGGTCTTTTACATCAACAGTCACCTCATCCAATTCTCATCAAACCTTTACTTCCAATCTCTGGTTTTGTTTCTTTTTCATACAAAGCGGATTAATATCAATTATAATTTGGTGCACATTAGTGATTCAATCCTCATACTACTTAACAAGTTTCTGATCCTCATACACCTTAAACAAGTTTCTGATCCTCATACTCCTTAAACAAGTTTCAGATCCTCATACTCCTTAAATAAGTTACTGATCTCATACTCTTTAACAAGTTTCTGACCCTCATACTCCTTAAATAAGTTTCTGATCCTCATCCTCCTTAAACAAGTTCCTGATCCTCATACTCCCTAAACAAGTTTCTGATTCTCATACTCCTTAAACGAGTTTCTGATCCTCATACACCTTAAACCAGTTTCTGATCCTCATACACCTTAAGTAAGTTTCTGGTCTCATACTCCTTAAATAAGTTTCTGATCCTCATACACCTTAAACAAGATTCTGATCCTCATACACCTTAAACAAGATTCTGATCCTCATACACCTTAAACAAGATTCTGATCCTCATACACCTTAAACAAGATTCTGATCCTCATACACCTGATCAAGTTTCTGATCCTCATAGTCCTTAAACAAGTTTTCTGATCCTCATACACCTTAAACCAGTTTCTGATCCTCATACACCTTAAACAAGATTCTGATCCTCATACCCCTTAAACAAGTTTCAGATCCTCATACTCATCAAACAAGTTAACAAGTTTCTTATCCTCATACTCATTAAATAAGTTTATGATACTCATACTCCTTAAATAAGTTTCTGATCCTCATACACCTTAAACAAGATTCTGATCCTCATACTCCCTAAACAAGTTTCTGATTCTCATACCCTTAAACAAGTTTTCTGATCCTCATACTCCTTAAATAAGTTTCTGATCTCATACTCCTTAAACAAGTTTCTGATCTCATACTCCTTAAACAAGTTTCTGATCTCATACTCCTTAAACAAGTTTCTGATCCTCATACTCCTTAAATAAGTTTCTGATCTCATACTCCTTAAATAATTTCTGATCTCATACTCCTTAAACAAGTTTCTGATCCTCATACTCCTGAACCAGTTTCACCCAACAGTGAATTTGGTCGTCGGAGTTTGATGTCGGTTTTAATGTTCACACTGATAAACTGACATTTGTTTTCAGGAGATCATTGAACCTCACCACTCGTGTGAATTAAACATACAAGTGGAGTTTTCCTGTCTCAGCATATTATGTTAATTAAGCGTGGTTTGAAAGACAACAGATGCAATGACTGCTTCATCATTGTGGCAGGATACGTGAATTGCCTAAGTAGGTCACATAAACACTTTTCTTCTATAAATTAAAAGAAAGCGGCATTTTATATTTTTATATTTTTATATTTTTGTATGGCTACACAACATATTCAACTTGATACCTACAAAACCAAACATTCAGCAGCAACATAATAATTAAAAAAAAAATAAAAAAATCTGTAAATGATTATGTAGCAATATATTTGACTTAATGATGAAAACGGTTTAATTGATTCTTTATTAGGTATATATGTAATTAAAATTAACAATTCCAATATTTCTTTGTTTAGACTCCACAACAATAAAACAGAAAATTCTACCAGCACTAGTAACAGAGACTAGCTAACAGTCTCAATGGTGGATAATTATAATATGTCCCTGTTCTAGCCAGTCTACTTGTATTGATACGGTTCCACATGAACAGGGTTTCTGAGTACTGGTCTGTATACCAGGGTGGGATAGTACTGTAGATGTAGTAGATATTTTATACAGTCATTGCATAAATCTGTCATCACTAAACTTCTTCACCACATTCTACAGATCTGTTGAATAATACGCTGTTTAGACGAACACATTGTATAGAGCTTATACATTGTAGCTATAATACAACACATTGTATAGAGCTTATACATTGTAGATATAATACAACACACTGTATAGAGATGATACATTGTAGATATAATACAACACATTGTATAGAGCCGATACATTGTAGATATAATACAACACATTGTATAGAGCTTATACATTATCAATGATACATTGAAAACATGTTATACCTTGTATTTGTATGCATATGATAGTGTGATCAAATTGTGATCAAAGTGTGATCAAAGCCCTATCAAAAGACAGAGTCATGTGAACAATCCTTAGTCCCCCATCTTCGGGCTAAAGTAGGCATCAAAAACAGGCCATAACTCTGTATAGTGGGGAACAAAACTTTATCTTAGTAAGTGAAGCTCCACCAATCCAAGAGGTATTTACATACAGGTTTTGCAATGGTAGGTGACTGAGTTTATCATATATGTATGCCCCAGACAAAAAGATGTACTGTGAACTAACAGCCATAACTTTGTAAAACTGGGAGGCACAAGACCCGGGTTTAACATGTGATGCATAATTTGGCAATTGTAGTTGAAAGAGTATACAAGATATTCTGGGAACAAATTGACAGACTGACTGACATACAGAGTGTAAATATATTGTGCCGTCTGGTAGTATCAGTGGGGGACTAATCAGATGTCCTGTCTGTGGTAGTACCTGTGGGGGACCAATAAGATGTCCCGTCTGGTGTAGTACCTGTGGGGGACCAATAAGATGTCCTGTCTGTGGTAGTACCTGTGGAGGACTAATCAGATGTCCCGTCTGTGGTAGTACCTGTGGGGGACCAATAAGATGTCCTGTCTGTGGTAGTACCTATGGGGGACCAATAAGATGTCCCGTCTGGTGTAGTTCCTGTGGGGGACCAATAAGATGTCCCGGCTGTGGTAGTACCTGTTGGGGACCAATCAGATGTCCTGCCTGTGGTAGTACCTGTGGGGGTCCAATAAGATGTCCTGTCTGTGGTAGTACCTGTTGGGGACTAATCAGATGTCCCGTCTGTGGTATTACCTGTGGGGGACCAATAAGATGTCCCGGCTGTGGTAGTACCTGTTGGGGACCAATCAGATGTCCTGCCTGTGGTAGTACCTGTGGGGGACTAATAAGATGTCCTGTCTGTGGTAGTACCTGCGGAGGACTAATCAGATGTCCCGTCTGTGGAAGTACCTGTTGGGGACCAATAAGATGTCCCGTTTGTGGTAGTACCTGTGGGGGACCAATAAGTTGTCCCGTCTGTGGTAGTACCTGTTGGGGCCCAATAAGATGTCCTGCCTGTGGTAGTCCCTGTGGGGGACCAATAAGATGTCCCGCCTGTGGTAGTACCTGTTGGGGACCAATCAGATGTCCTGCCTGTGGTAGTACCTGTGGGGGATTAATAAGATGTCCTGTCTGTGGTAGTACCTGTGGGGGACCAATAAGAGGTCCTGTCTGTGGTAGTACCTGTGGGGGACCAATAAGTTGTCCCGTCTGTGGTAGTACCTGTTGGGGCCCAATAAGATGTCCTGCCTGTGGTAGTGCCTGTTGGGGGCCAATAAGATGTCCCGTCTGTGGTAGTTCCTGTTGGGGACCAATAAGATGTCCCGTTTGTGGTAGTACCTGTGGGGGACCAATAAGAGGTCCTGTCTGTGGTAGTACCTGTGGGGGACAAATAAGATGTCCCGTCTGGTGTAGTACCTGTCGGGGGCCAATAAGATGTCCTGTCTGTGGTAGTCCCTGTGGGGGACCAATAAGATGTCCCGTCTGGGGTAGTACCTGTGGGGGACCAATAAGAGGTCCTGTCTGTGGTAGTACCTGTGGGGGACTAATAAGATGTCCTGTCTGTGGTAGTACATGTGGGGCACCAATAAGATGTCCTGTCTGTGGTAGGACCTGTGGGGGACCAAGAAGATGTCCCGTCTGTGGTAGTACCTGTTGCGGACCAATAAGATGTCCCGTCTGTGGTAGTATCTGTTGGGGACCAATAAGATGTCCCGTCTGCGGTAGTACCTGTGGGGGACCAATAAGAGGTCCTGTCTGTGGTAGTACCTGTGGGGCACCAATAAGATGTCCTGTCTGTGGTAGTACCTATGGGGGACCAATAAGATGTCCTGTCTGATGTAGTACCTGTGGAGGACTAATCAGATGTCCTGTCTGTGGTAGTACCTGTTGGGGACCACTAAGATGTCCTGCCTGTGGTAGTACCTGTGGGGGTCCAATAAGATGTCCTGCCTGTGGTAGTACCTGTGGGGGACCAATAAGATGTCCTGTCTGTGATAGTACCTTTTGGGCACTAATCAGATGTAACAAGGACACAAGTTAGCCTGCTCTGTAGTTTAAAGCAATATGTCATTGTAATTGCAGATAGTCATTTTAAGCTCAATGAAACTATGCAATACAATGTGCAATGCCATGTTATAATAGACCAATTTGTTACACAATAATACAATGTAACAGCAACCAATACCTACAGTGAACTCAGGGTCAAGATATTTTTATTTTCATTTACTCATTCCTTTAAGCATTAAATACTGGTCCTTTCACTTTTCTTTCGTCACAAACAGTTACACGTGTACTAATAATCTCATTTTCAGCTAAATTGATGGTTTTGGAGAGGTTCATTGTAAACAGGTTTACTGTGTGCAATGACATCATATACTTAAGCAAAGTACACAGAGATTGTGATGTTGTACGTACTATTATGCAATGTAAACTGGTATCCAAAATAATGACACATCATGACATTTTAATACATGTTATATCAGTGTCATACATACTGTATATATTACACAAGAAATTGTGCTGTCGTAATGGACATCAGCGTTACTTAATGTAACTTCTATGTTCCTATGCCAATAACCACTACATATTGTAGTATATCCTCAACAAGGTTTGTTTTCAATACAGCTTAAATTATCATTGTCCTGCAAAAGGTATTCATTGTTTATCAAGTCAAAATTAGAAAAATGTAATACAGTGTAATACAGGATACAAAATGTATGGAAGTGCTTATTGATAAAACTTAATTCAATTGAAAATCAAAATGTAAAAAGTCATAATTTCTATTGCTTCTTTATTATATACTTTAAAA
The DNA here is from genome assembly GCF_002113885.1 of Mizuhopecten yessoensis. Classification (NCBI taxonomy): domain Eukaryota; kingdom Metazoa; phylum Mollusca; class Bivalvia; order Pectinida; family Pectinidae; genus Mizuhopecten; species Mizuhopecten yessoensis. Next base: position 126,093 of record NW_018404164.1, read on the forward strand.
GTTCATTTGAGATACTATAACAATGTATTGTCTATACCAATTTAATCAATTTATTGTGAATTTTCAGCCAAATGATATCAACCTGATTCTATTATTTAGATCAATTAATATCACAAAACTTCATGCCATTTCATAGTGTTCAGGTCATTTTAAAAATCCACCAAATCTGAACAGGTTTACCATGTTGTCAGCGGTTGAATGTATTTATGAAACATTTCGTATAAACCTACTTGATAATTACATTTCTTGATTTAACAACGAATATGCCTTTTATATATCTTTATCAGTATATTGATGCAACTAGTTTTTATCATGATGATTTTATTGATACATACATGTACATGACTTTTAAATAATGGAAATAGAACTATTCAAAAAAAGACAGAAAGTGTGGAAATAAATAACTATTCCTCCCCCATCCGACAGAGATATCCACACGGTCAGGGAAACATTTGTCTGTGTTACCCTAGGGTAAATACAAGGGTATTTCATAGCTATAGTGATTGTAAGATTATGGGCGGATTGGTCAACTGGTTAACACTCCAGCCTTCCAAGCAGGCGGCCAGGGTTCGGCTGGGGTTCGATCCCTGAAGTCGCCGTACGCATGGAATAGTCAGAGAAAATGTTTTTCTCCTGCCCACACTCCAACAACCCAGGTGGAGTATAAAATGGTCTGGGGTGGGTGTTGCGGTATTTGTGCTGTAGCATTCAAGTGAGGTGGCACTATAAATGGTACCGTTGGAAGCACGGTCCCAATACAAACAGAACACAATACATCTCCAGCACACACACAGGCATACACACATAGGGAGATATTAGCCAGGTGGCATAGGACTAGTAGTTAGCGCCTGATAAGGCAGCTCCTGCGAATTCCTCAATATTGTATTAATTAATATATATATATATATATGCTTATTGTATTGACTATATAAAATTGTTTATCTATGTACTGTAAAGCGCTTTAGAATGGCTTATGTTAGCTAGATAGAGAACTATATCAAATGGTGTATATTTATTTATTTAAGATATCACATCAACATTGCATTGACATTAGTCAATAACAGCAGGTTACAGAAGATAACTCAATGGGTTTGCTGAAAACTATGCAATCAATGCATCAGCTTTTGGTTTTTTTCTAATAAAAAGTGATTTTGAGGAAAAACAGGGAGAAAAAGGCTCAATCTCTATCTTGAAGGTAGGAGACATCTCTACCCTCAGAGAAGATTTTTGACTGTCTATACTTCGGGTTTAAGTAGCCTGGGGTTAAACGGTCTTGAATTTCTTCTTGGGGGGGAAATTTCATTGTCCTACTCTCAAGATAGGGAAAGATCCTTCAAGTCCTCTATCAAACAAGAGTAGAACGTGGCAATGGAAACTTAAGTCCTCTATCAGACGGGGGTAACAAATGTCATATCAAATGACCACAGTAAAATTAGAATCCTACTCTAGTATAATTCTGGCAGTAACTAACACATATACCAATGGTAGTTAAGCCAGATCCATTAGTTTATCACACTGATAATGTGATGTGTTGCTTCTCTATATGTCTAGCATATAAAGGACCAAATTATGTTTGAATGTGTAAGCAAAGATATATAAATACAATGCTCAAACACATACCTAATTATATAAATATCTATATATAGCACATCTGTGATATGTTATCACTGTTTAGCTCTGTAAACAAAGGGATCTCCATGAACGTCCATGTGTTTGCTGGTTAGTTGAGGTTTATGTACAAGGTATTCAATGACAGGTGATTCTAAACATTGGCTTCACCCTAGAGTATTAAGAGGAGCTTATAAGTTTCCTCTTGTTTATCATGATATTTCAGCAATTAGACAGAATACCAATACTTAACACCAGTGAAAATATTGAAGTATTCTGCCGAATGAATTTGTCTCTTGCTTTCTTTAAATTAGAAATATAACGATCATAATGGTTAAGTTAATGAAGTAACTGATGTATTGTACACAGTAGTACATGTATACAATAACTGAACAGATGTAACACATTTCCATAGATGGAATACCAGGTACAGTGATGGGTAAGACAAAATGGGTGGGCTGGAGTGGTGATAATGTAATATCTACAGCAATATGTATGTTAGAATATTAGTTCACTCATGTATATATGTAATCAATGCTCAATAGATCTTTATATAATAAAGACAGTTTGTATTTATTATTGCTATCAGTCCTGGACACATCGCCTGCCTATTATCACACGTTCCATGTACTTGAAGTACCGTGTAACACCTTCCTTATGCATGGTGACAAATTCCATGTTAAGGTACTCTGTGTACTAGGTTGCAGTGCTTTGTGTTTCATGCCTCATATAGTCTGTACACCAACGCTCTGTACAGTGACACTGTACACCGCCACCCTGTCTGTACACCAACGCTCTGTACAGTGACACTTTACACCGCCACTCTGTACACTGACACAAATACTGTGTGCTATGTCACATATTGTTTGTACTCTGACCATACGACACTGTGCATTATGTATCACAAACTATACGGATGATGTATACTTCACATGTCGTAAGTGAGAAAAGTCTGCATATGTACACTATTGACATCAAACATGAGTTTACATAGCTTTGAGCCATGATAACCTCCCACTGGAGCCGTCCTCCAGACCTTGTCCACAGTGACAGATATAAAGGTGGTTATCTAAGATGAATATGATAAATTATGGAATATTAATCCAATATTCACATGATACATAAGCAGATGACCCATTACATGGGTGATTTATATATCCCCACTGATTGTCTCCCCTGAACAACAGCGTCTTCGATCCAACACCAGGGGGTGCTAAGTTTCTTGTGACCTTTGGAGGTCAAATTGCCTTATCATTCGTCCTCCTCCTCTCTGACGTATGCCAATGGGAAGTATCCAACCTAGAATGATAGAGAAAGAAATATGTAAGAGCTAGTTATAACGCAGAGTCAATGATTTATAATGAATGTACAGTATAAAGCAGTTTTCTTTACATATTACTATTACTGTTTGAGGAGCAGTACTTTCTATTACAAGTTCCTTTGTGTGGATAGAAATTATCTCCCTTGTCACCTATTTATGAGGAGCAATAATCTTCGTTGTTTAAGAGCAGTGATCTCCCTTGCAATTTATCTTTGTGGGGGAAAAAGGATGATCAAACACTGAAATAATGGAGACATCTGATTGTTTGAAATAATTATTGGGAATCCATATGATTATTTTTTCAAAGGATGGTTTTCTTTTTTAAATGATTGACTCATCTAAAATGTGTGAATTGAAAAATGTGATTGAGAAGTACCATCAGATTACATCTGATTAATTTCGTGATCTTTCAAGTTGTCTGTTCATTCAATGTGGCAATGACCTAAGTTGTTAATTAAGGTAGATGGCTGCCTTTGCCAATATACTGTGGTTAAATACTGATCAATGACAGGGTGTTATCTAAGTTGACAAGCTGTCCTTTGGGTGGAGATGTATTTTCCTTGTCATTTAATTCGCTTGAGGAAAACTGTAGTCACTTTGCGTGGCCAAAAGTATTTTCCTTGTCACATTGAGTGGGGAGAGTTCCTTGATTTGTGTGGGGAGTTTTTTTGTCCGTTTGTGTGGACAGATAGGTTCTTCTTGTCACTTTGTTTGGATGGAAGTCCTCATGATCCTCTATATCACTTTGTTTGGATGGAAGTCCTCATGATCCTCCATATCACTTTGTTTTGATGGAAATTCTCATGATCCTCCATATCACTTTGTTTGGATGGAAGGCCTCATGTCCTCCATATCACTTTGTTTGGATGGAAGTCCTCATGATCCTCCATATCACTTTCGTGGTGAGAGGAAAGGGTTTCCCTTGTCACTTAATTTGTGTGGGAAGAAGTTTTTTTCTTTTCACTGATTTTTGCGAGGAGAAATGTTCTCCCAGATAATTTGTGAGGGAAGAATACTTCCCTGTGTTACTTACTTTATGTGAACCACAGTGCTCTCCCTTCCACCAGCCCTTGTCACTTCCTGTTTTGCTGAAGATGGCCACTCTGTCGCCCCGACTCAGAGACAGTTGTGTCGTAGCTGTGGCTGCGTAATCATACACAGCCACCGCGTAACCAAGACAACGTGGACCTATCATGCAACAAACACACGATTAAAAGTAGCAAAAATGTCACCTGCAGTGAAATCTATCTATTCAAATCTGATAGCTTACATCCTTCTGGAAGATTGAATGAATTTAAATGTATCATTAGTATCTCAATAATATCAATTTAAAAGTGGAAAACACTTAGTAAGTGAGTTAAAGCTTACATGTTTACACAAGTCTACCTATCTAATAATGTTCACTTTTTACTCAATGATATCAAGAACTTTTGTTAAATTAACTTCAAACTTTCTATTAAAAAGACTATCATTCCACTTCTTTTCCTGATTCTCTGTCAGCTTAGTAAGCCTTAAGCAGGTGAGATGGTCCTAGTATGTACCTGGTCCAGTAGCCCCTCCTGTCTGTGACTTGAAAGGATGTATGAGGGTTGTATCAACTCCGGGGAAGCTGTCCTTGAGCGAGTTATGTTGATAGTACTCGACCAGGTCCTGTGTGTAAAACATGTTAAACAGCTAAATAAGCCTCACCATCACAAGTAATAATTCTCGAAAAAAATAAAAAAATGAAATTACAATGAAACCAAGATATATGCATTAATGCCAACCCCTACAGGGTACAGTTGTGGGATCGGTCACCGTTACACCATGTGCAGTGTACGCACACGACGTGCAATGTGGACATGATGAAATACTATGCGATAACAATGTGCACAAAACTGTGACAGCTAGCGTTTAGTGGTTGGATAGGTGTCCTGGTCGATATCTATTAAGGAATACAATTTTGTATTTAAACCTATATCTTTCCTGATATTCAAAACATATACGATTACTGTATTTCACTCGAGTCTCTGTACATATACGATTACTGTATTTTCACTCGAGTCTCTGTATGTATACGATTACTGTATTTCACTGGAGTCTCTGTACATATATGATTACTGTATTTCACTCGAGTCTCTGTGCATATACGATTACTGTATTTCACTGGAGTCTCTGTATATATACGATTACTGTATTTTCACTCGAGTCACAGTACATATACGATTACTGTATTTCACTCGAGTCTCTGTACATATACGATAACTGTATTTTCACTGGAGTCTCTGTATATATACGATTGCTGTATTTCACTGGAGTCTCTGTACATATACGATTACTGTAGTTCACTCGAGTCTCTGTATATATACGATTACTGTATTTCACTGGAGTCTCTGTATATATACGATTACTGTATTTCACTGGAGTCTCTGTAGATATACGATTACTGTATTTCACTGGAGTCTCTGTATATATACGATTACTGTATTTCACTGGAGTCTCTGTATATATACGATTACTGTATTTCACTGGAGTCTCTGTACATATATGATTACTGTATTTTCACTCGAGTCTCTGTATATATACGATTACTGTATTTCACTTAAGTCTCTGTATATATATTATTACTGTATTTTCACTCGAGTCTCTGTACATATACGATTACTGTGTTTCACTCGAGTCTCTGTACATATGCGATTACTGTATTTCACTCGAGTCTCTGTATGTATACGATTACTGTATTTCACTGGAGTCTCTGTACATATATGATTACTGTATTTCACTCGAGTCTCTGTGCATATACTATTACTGTATTTCACTGGAGTCTCTGTAAGAACAATCAACCGATGTTACCAAATCCCAAATATAAGCAAGTTTTGTCACATAATGGTGTGCCTGATTGTTGTGCATACTATGTGCAGACTGTGTGTGCATGATTTGCGCACGGTCATTTTAGTGCATTGTGCAATCACACAACTGTAAATTGTTTTTATAACCTCAGTAGCTATCAAGCATATGTTAACTGTCCCTGTCACAACCATGACACATACTAATGAACACTCACTGTGTTAGCTAGGCACACTTTCACAATCTTTAAAGTATAACCGGTTTCCAAGATCAAATTTAAATATTAAACCTATAACAACAACATTATGTTAACTTTTTGAATATCAACATACATTTCTGGCTTCCAAATCTGACAAAATAATTCTCCTGGGTGCTTAGCAATTTTGGAAAATTGGAATGATTGCAAAACCGTCTAAACTCAGTCGAAAGAGACAATATTTTCAACTGTCAGTAAATTTTATTGTGTATATATTTAGACAAAAAAAGGGATTGGGGCACTTGCTAAACAGCAAATTCCATATCAATAAACATAAATCTAAATGTTCCAGGCTTTTCTAGAAGTAAAGCACAGTTTTGAAAAATGTCCCCAAATATACAATTTAGATAAAGCCCATGATGATCTTTCCACCCATGAAGAGAATTTGATTCTAGTACATCTGAGTCGAGGGAAGAAGATTTTTGAAATACATGTATTGGTTATTTTCCCTTTGAGGTAAGGGCAGGAACCCCAATTTTATGAATTGATAACCTCTTCCACCAAGGATGATTCTATTCCATTCACCGTTTTTTCAGTCAAAAATTTAAAAAGTTTATGGACGACACACAACATCAGATGAAAGGTGACCTAAAAATCCTAAGAAGGAGCTCTATCTTGGGTAAACAGGATTTTTTTTTTTTACCATACTTACATTCAAATTATGAAAGTATTTATCGACGTTAAGATAATAGTAGCTGTCCTCTTTGTGGATTTTGATATTCTTGACCCCTTCAGTTGCTCTAAAAATAAACACACCTTAGAAAATGGTCAGCTGGTAGACTCAACAAAATAGCCACACTGCTACTGACCACACTGACACAATATCTCAAAGCTTCAGCTGAGTCAAACCAAATTTACCTGAAATTTTTATTTTTCATCTTTTTTATTTCTATTCACACATCTTTTCGTCCTCAAGTAACAATTGGTGTTAGTACAAATCACCTATGTGCAGTAGTTTTTATCTACTGAATCAAACTCTTAATTTCACAAAATATTATCTTACTTGGAGATGTCTGTGTAGCTTGTAGCTTGCGTAGCAATGTGGCTCTGAATTAGTAGCATTTCAGCCTAATGCATATATATATATACTCACAGGCAAGGACTTAAAGAAGTTGGTATCCGCCAAGAAAAAGTAATTTTCTGCGTTACGTTCCACTCGGATATGGCGTACTTGGTTATCATATCTAGAAAGAAGAGAAGGAATAGTGTCCATACAAGCAGGCCAAAGGTCATGCAGTGACGGAACTCGGATAGTTATCAGTATAGTACATTGGAGTTATGTATGTTATTAGATGTTAGGACGGTATGTGGTTGGAGGGAAGACTAACAATATATACCTATCTCATATTTCATTAAGTATACATGTAGCTACAAACGTTTAATAAATTATAACAATTCTGAACTTTTATCAAAACTTTAAATAAGTAGTGATAATCTAAAGAGAAGATATAACTGAACATAGAAGTTGAAGAGGAAGCCATCTCGATCACTGACAGACGGTTACATCATCACAGCAACAGTAGAATTGAACAAGATTCCCCCCCCACCCCCCACCCCCCACCCTCCAAAATAAGCTCCTGGTTTGTGTTGAAATATAACATTTTTTTCCAGTTCCAGAACCCAACTCCTCTATTTAAACCCACCTTTACATTATTTGTCACCTAGCAACCCCATAATCAATTGTTCAAAAGGGTGATATCCATCTATTTCCAAGCTATTTATAGCTTGACTTTGACCTAGTATTCTAAAATCAATAGAAATCTTCCTCTTCCTATTTGCACCAACAATCAAGCTTTGGTGTAGATCTGAAGTATCCTCAAAAATTGGCATCCAAAAACCAACACTTTCCTAAAATTTCAGTCTATAACCATAGCTGTTAATGGGACTTGAAACATAAACAAACAAACGATTTACAGCCACTGTGACTTTCACTTAGTGACCCGAAAATCAAAAAGCTTCTTGCCTTCCTCTAGACATATAAGCCTCCAATCAACCAAAATTGACTTACATAGAATTTATTTTTGCAAAATTTCAATCTAAATACAGCTTCTTTTGTCTTGACTGATTACATACTGACCTAAAACTCTAGAATTTTTTCTCTTCAATGATTTGTTTTGAACACATACAGACAAGGAAACAGAAGGACAAAGCTACGACTATATGCTCCCATGATATTATAACTTTTAGGAGCATAAAAAACATACATGAAATAGAATTGGTAAATGTGGGAATAATACCATGCCTTATCATATAACATATACATCACATGCACAATAGACAGGTGTTCTGGTCATGTCACAGGCAAGAAAACACAGCTTAAGATATTAAGAATGGCTTATGAAAATTTCAATTAGATACATATAGCACCTGTATGCATCTAGGCAGTCACATCAAGTCACAGAGGTGTCACTGTATCCTTTTTAAGTCACAGAGGTGTCACTTAATCCTGTTTAAGTCACAGAGGTGTCACTTTAATCTTCTTATGTCACAGAGATGTCACTTTATCCCTCTTAAGTCACAGAGGTGTCACTTTATCCCTCTTAAGTCACAGAGGTGTCAATTAATCCTTCTTATGTCACAGAGATGTCACTTTATCCTTCGTAAATCACAGAGGTGGCACTTTATACTTCTTATGTCACAGAGGTGTCACTTAATCCTTCCTTTGTCACAGAGGTGTCACTTAATCCTTCTTCAGTCACTCAGTCACAGAGGTGTCACTTTATCCTTCTTATGTGTCACTTTAACCTTCGTAAATCACAGAGATGTCACTTCATACTTAGTAAGTCACAGAGGTGTCACTTTATCCTTCTTAAATCACAGAGCTGTTACATTATACTTCATAAGTTACAGAGGTGTCACTTTATTCTTCTCAAGTCACAGAGGTGTCACTTTATCCTTCTTAAATCACAGAGATGTCACTTTATACTTAGTAAGTCACAGAGGTGTCACTTTATCCTTCTTAAATCACAGAGCTGTTACTTTATACTTCATAAGTTACAGAGGTGTCACTTTATTCTTCTCAAGTCACAGAGGTGTCACTTTATCCTTCTCAAGTCACAGAGGTGTCACTTTATTCTTCTCAAGTCACAGAGGTGTCACGTTATACTTAGTAAGTCATAGAGGTGTCACTTTATCCTTCTTAAATCACAAAGATATTACTTCATACTTAGTAAGTCACAGATGTGTCACTCTACCCTTCTCAAGTCACAGAGGTGTCACTTTATCCTTCTTAAGTCACAGAGATGTCACTATCCTTCTCAAATCATAGAGGTGTCACTTTATTCTTAGTAAGTCACAGAGGTGTCACTTTATCCTTCTTAAGTAAGTCACAGAGGTGTCACTTTAATCTTTTTAAGTCATAGAGATGTCACTTTATCCTTAGTAAGTCACAGATATATCACTTTATCCTTCGTAAGTTATAGATGTCCTACTGTTCTGTATAAGTAAAAAATATGTCACATTGTCCTGCTTAAGTCGGAGAGGTGTCACATTGTTTTGACTTCATTGAGTTTCATTTGAGTCTTCCTTTGGATTCATTGGGTTAAGTAGATATGTGTTATTCTACTTCAATACTGTCAGTCTCCATGGGGGTCAGTTATAGCAATCCACAATACACACGTGAAAATAGAGATATTGTGTTTGAGGTTCTCTGAGAAAATCTCTCTTTTGAATTGAATGTGGTAAAAGCTGGCCATCTCCATTAGGGTTCATATGGGGTAAATACAGGTCAGTTTTAGAATCAATAATTTTAATATCCATAGGGGTTCATTTTGGGTAAATAGTTTGAAATTTACTGCAGTAAATGGTGTTGTTTTGCCTTCTGATAAATATAGTTACATTTATGTTTTGTTTGCTTCATGTGGTAAAGGGCACATCTGATAAGGTTGTGAGCATATAGATAATGCATGCTTAGTAAAAGAAAACTACATGCTTTCTGTAGCTTGAATGATTTAGAGCCAGATCTATGAGAAGCTATACTATCAAGATTAAGAGCCAGTATGATTTAGTTCTATTTTTTTGTAATCTCATTCTTCATTATCAATCAGTTGTATTCTTCCTAATCAATCAAGTTAACCATGCTTATTTCTGATATAAATCCATTAAAGTCATAAAGAAGATAAATATTTGTCTGAAAAAAACAAATATTATGAAAATAATGATTTTCACACATTTTTAACGAAAGACATTTATTTAAAGTCATCTTTTGATCAATGCAATGAAATTTTTTCTCAAACACCATTTGAAAAATATTAATTTCTTTTCATGATTCTAACTTATTTTATTTTTGTTACTTCTTATATTGAAACTGACAAATAATGCACAATAGGCCAATTTGTCCTTTTATCTTGGTATCCTGGTACTTACTTGATGCTCAGGGAGAGCTCGCCCTTACGGCCTGGGTTTTCACTGACTCGTATGAGGAAGGTTCCATTTTGCAGCCCCTTGAGTCGGTCAATAGCAGTTTCCCTCTGCATGTTACCCACAAACCTGAGTAGTCACACAACAAACACATCACAGCGTGAAGTAGGAAACATTCAAATCTCTTTCACTTACATTGGATATCTCCACATTTAGTATTATGATATGGACATTACCGCTAAGTTTTCATACATTAATCCATCTCTTATACCATAATATATATTAATGTAAATTGCAGTTGAATATAAAGTCACAGAAATGAGAAAAAAAAGCAATAGATTAGATGTATTCAAACAAGCCATGATAATCATAAGAGCTCTTTGTTAACGAGTTCAATATTGATCTACCTGCTTACACCAGATTCGGTCGTAAAAGTGATTATTTTTTCACAAAGAAACACATACAGTTACATTCTCTTGTCTATCACACTCCACAGCACAAGGACACAAAGGGAGACAATGTCTTGTCTTGCACAAGCCAAACAAGGGAGGTAACTTTAAAGCACATACGAACACAAGAACAGGCAGCCTCATTTTTGTATAAGAAATATTACAGATCACACATTTTGTTCAGCAATGTTTATAAATATTTTGATATCACACAATATCAGTTACTGAAGTCAATAAATTTATTTACATAATTTACCAGAATATTTTTTATTTAGATATAAAATGTTTCATCTAACAAACTGTCGTCTGCATTTATATGTTGTAGGAACATTAATGTCTTATGTTAGGTAAACCTTACATTAGTTTCCCTTGTATCTGGTAAATATCTATATTTGTGGTTTTATCTTCTATAAGGAGATATCCCTACACTTGGGCGAGCCTCCCTCTCCTCCTCCCAGGGTGTTTATGACTCGTCATCCATGTGTGTGACACCGTTCTATACGCTCACAACTGCCCTGTATGACCTGGCTCTGATTTTATCTAGTTATATCAATACCAAAGACCTGTTTTCTCTCTGCAAAGGTTATCATACCTAGACTAAGGAATGTTCGCTAGATATGTGAACTCTGTGCTTTATGTTAACATAACCCGACCTCTGAGAGTAACTCTAACCCTGGACGTGTCTCCACTATAGGTAACACTCGTAACCTTACCCCTGGGAGTATTCCCTACTTAAGGGAGTAACCATAACCAAGGGGCATGTCTGCACTGTAGTGAGAACTTGTAACCCCATCTCTGGAAGTATCTGTTACCCATTAGAGTAACCCTAACCCTGACAATGTCTCTACTGTACCTACCACTTGTAGCCCCATTTCTGGGAGTATCTGTTACCCATTAGAGTAACCCTAACCCTGACAATGTCTCTACTGTACCTACCACTTGTAACCCCATCTCTGGGAGTATCTGTTACCCATTAGAGTAACCCTAACCCTGACAATGTATCTACTGTACCTACCACTTGTAACCCTACCTATGGGAGTATCTGTTACCCATCAGAGTAACCCTAACCCTGACAATGTATCTACTGTACCTACCACTTGTAACCTTATCTCTGGGAGTATCTGTTACCCATTAGAGTAACCCTAACCCTGTGCATGTCTCCACTGTACCTACCACTTGTACGTTGTGAGACCCCTGTCCTCTATGTTGACGTAGCCCTCGCCCCCCTGAGCGTGGGGCCGTGGGGGTGATGTTACACGTCCATTTTCATTTATCTGTACATCCACATAGGAATCCTTCCGCGTGAGCTGTTACAGACAAGCATACAATACTTCACCACACAACACCATTCAAATAATCTGTCCTTGTTACTTTTATCTATTTTCATCCTAATTTAAAGTGAAATTTTACATATCATTTATTTAGAACATTTCCAAAGAAATGTACCGACATTTAAATTCATATCTTCCACAAGGTTTATGATTTTGGAAGAGTTTTTCATGATAAATTTTGTTTATCTAGAATTAATTGTAATGCAGAGAGGGGCAGCCAAATCAACCTAAATCACTATTGAACGGCTAATTTAACAGATGTTTTTAGTCCTATAACCCAAAGACACAATACACAAGTATATGACTGATTAAAAATAGTATAGAAAAGACACCAGAGAACATCATCTACAGCTTCTGGACAGGAAAGTATTGAATATCCTCTTTACATCCTGAATAGGAAACCATTGAATATCTTCTTTATATCGTGAATAGGAAACCATTGAATATCTTCTTCATATCCTGAATAGGAAACCATTGAATATCTTCTTTATATCGTGAATAGGAAACCATTGAATATCTTCTTTATATTCTGAATAGGAAACCATTGAATATCTCCTTCATATCCTGAACATAAATATATAAGAAACCATTGAATATCTTCTTGATATTCTGGCAGAAAACATTGAATATTCTCTGTATGTTCAAACACATTTTGGGGATGGATTTTAAACCAACTCATAAATAAAGCAGTTTTGGTGTTTGGTATTTATACAGTAGTCGGATTTAATCTTTTTCAAATTTTATTCAACATTTGTGATGAGAAATCATGGCAATTGTCTGACAAAGGTTTCTATCACACATTCAAGTAATTGAAATATTAATGGTACATATTCCCTTGTGTAATCAACATACCAGCCAGAAACAATGTTTAAAATAACATAACCATAATATTGTGGTGTTTCTCTCCATTTCATACCTCATTTCCTTAACCTAATTCATCAATTTAAACAAGAATTTGTAATTCCGATACAAACAGGTTGATTTGCAGATTTTAAGAAGAAACAGTGTTATTTGAAATAGTCCATCATGGTATGCATGCATCGGTAGAATCCACATGCATGCTTTTCATCCAGGGAGATCCAGGAAAACACCATGCTTAGTTACAATGTATTAACGATGAAAACAATACAAGTACTGCTATCTTTAAATGTTTCGAAAACCCTTACTTTATTCCAAAGCATTTTACTTTTCAGATGTCTTTGAAATTAAAGAAAGACTCCTTTATCATGTCATTATTATGCATTGAAGAATTAGGTGAGCATGCTCACAATATTCCCTATATTTTGGTAAGATGAAAATGCATAGCTTGGTTTGAAATTAATTTATTCAATAGCAAAGAAATGGTAGCAGTGGTACGGAGAAAGTAATACATTAGCTAAAGGTTGCTTGTAATACAAAAATAATTATGATGATAACAGCCACAATTATTATCATTTGGAGTTCTTCACATTACGAAACAGTGACCTTGACATTGAATTCTATCTTTAGCAAAAATGACCTTGACTTTGGATTAAGTGCTCAGAAACATGATTTATTCATACATTTTAATATAGTGCTGTTCCCTAAATGGAAAATAACTTAACTATTTTTCACTTCTTAAAAGCAAATCAGAGCACAGTATATGTTGTACTTATATAGATGCTATAGTATAATATATATATATATATGCTGTACTATAACATAGTGTTGTTGCAATCTTTTTCTCCTTAACGGAAATAATGTTTACTAATTTTCACTACCTGTTAACCAATCAGAGCACAGTATATATATATGCTGTAGTATAATACAGTGTTGTTAAAAACTGTTCTCCTAAACCGAAAATACCTTTACTAACTTTCGCTGCTCATTAGCCAATCAGAGCACAGTATTTGCTGTAGTAAAATATCAGTCATTTACGATCTATGAAACAACAACGATGCCTATATGCTAACAACGACAGTTCTAATGATCAGGCTGACAGACGATGATGCAGCACCAGAACACCATGCCACACGGCTAACACACGTAAAACCTACCAGTGAAACAGGTTAAAGTAGTCCAGACTTAGCCAAAATAGCCCATTACTCTGTAAAAACAGGTTAAAGTAGTCCAGACTTTGCCAAAATAGCCCATTACTCTGTAAAACAGGTTAAAGTAGCCCAGACTTAGCCAAAGTAGACCATTACTCTGTAAAAACAGGTAAAAGGAGTCCAGAATTGGCCAAAATAGCCCATTACTCTGTAAAACAGGTTAAAGTAACCCAGACTTAGCCAAAGTAGACCATTCCTCTGTAAAAACAGGTTAAAGGAGTCCAGAATTGGCCAAAATAGCCCACTACTCTGTAAAACAGGTTAAAGTAGCCCAGCCTTAGCCAAAATAGCCCATTACTCTGTAAAGACAGGTTAAAGTAGTCCAGACTTTGTCAAAATAGCCCATTACTCTGTTAAAACAGGTTAAAGTAGTCCAGACTTTGCCAAAATAGCCCATTACTCTGTTAAAACAGGTTAAAGTAGTCCAGACTTAGCCAAAATAACCCATTACTCTGTCAAAACTGGTTAAAGTAGTCCAGACTTAGCCAAAATAGCCCATTACTCTGTAAAAACGCTGGTCACTGTATCATAATTTTCATCGGAAGACTCTAGATCAGAGGGTAACTAACTCTGACAAAAGAAAACCAGCAATGAGTAACATATACATATATATAGGTACAGGAAGTCAGGAAACTGAACTTCAGTAACATATACATATATATTTAGGTACAGGAAGTCAGGAAACTGAACTTCAGTAACATATACATATATATTTAGGTACAGGAAGTCAGGAAACTGAACTTCAGTAACATATACATATAAATATATAGGTACAGGATGTCAGGAAACTGAACTTTGAGTGATTACGGTCGTCATCATATGTACTTATAATAAGGAGCTTTGTACTGAAATAATTCTTACCTTTTCTTCTTTCACTAGATGTTGGGGGAACCAGCCCTCAACAATCTCTATCTTGCCCTGTGTAACATAACGACACATGATTTCAGTAATGATTTCATAATATATATATACATCAAAGTAATCAAATAATTATCACAATTGTTGATAAGGTCAGTGTACAGCAGTGACATTACAAGGTCGGTGTACAGCAGTGACATTACAAGGTCCGTGTACAGCAGTGACATTACAAGGTCCGTGTACAGCAGTGACATTATAAGGTCCGTGCACAGCAGTGACATTACAAGGTCCATGTACAGCAGTGACATTACAAGGTCAGTGTACAGCAGTGACATTATAAAGACAATATGTGTTTTGTTCTGCATATTTTGCAGGTGTAAGGTCAATAGGCATGCTACAAACTAAATGATCATGACACATGTCCAATGAAAATGTTTCAAAACTAGCAAAATATACATAAATATGACTGTCAACATCAAATGAATGTATACATGTATTTTATCTAATTATGTTATATGACTTTAACCAGGATATGCAAGTGAAATTATTTGTTATCATAGCTAATTAAAAGAAGGGAGTGGAGCATTGTATTAAAAGCCCATGTACCTTCCACCACTGGGGGTCCGTACAGTTGATAATGTCTATGAGCATGTTTTTGCGGAATGACAGGACATTCCTTCCCGCTCCAGGAGCTGGTTGTCCTATGTAATCACAAAGGGCCTTCACCCTGCCTGTGGAGACAAAAACACAGGTGTAAGTACACAGGTGTAACATGAAGGTATACTTAACCCTACAGAACAACCACATCAATGTAATCACAACGGGCCTTCACCCTGCCTGTGGAGACAAAAACACATAGGTGTAACTGCAGGTTTTAGTACACAGGTGTAACATAAAGGTACACTAAACCCTACAGACAGAACACCAGATCAATGTAATAATAGTTTATACTAACCATACAATGTAACAAGGCAAAACATTGTGAGCAATCCTTAAACTGATTCGAGAACTAACTTAAATTTGAAGGAAATTGTATTGTGATGTAATCCATTGACCCTTATCGTAATGATTCTTTATTTACCAAACTGTAAAACTGTAATCTCAAGATCAATCCCTTGTTAAGGAATATGGTTGATGACCTACGTATAAGTACATTACATGCATCTTTCTAATGGCTGAATTGCTCTGCTGCAAAATAAGCGATGTTTACAATATGGAAATCTTTATCAATGATTCAGGTGACATAAGTCACAGAGACTTTATGCTGATATAAAAAATTCAATGATTGTAGTTTGAAGTCAAAATTTAGGTGACTGAGTCACCTACTTTTGACAAGCAATACTCCACTATCACAACATATACCTACATACCAAATTTGGTAACTGAGATAAAATTTAATAGGAGATATTGCCCTAACTCTGTCACACTGACCTATCATGACACCCTGATTATCTTAAGATGTATCATGTACTTACAGGAGATACATGATCAACAGCTTCTATGAATGCGATAAGACTTCAATACAGTTCACCTTTTGCAGTTATAATGTACAACATTTCCACCACCAAACGAGCATAAGGTTATACCAGTATATATCATTAGTAATTCTAAGCCTGTTCACTTCTGTTATTGGTCTAACAATTTGTAAAGATAATGCTGTTATAAATACAAATCTTTCCTTAAACTCACATACATAGTTCATTCAAAAGAGACAAACTGAAATGACTTTGATTCACAAGAAAAGAATCTTTTTGCCAATCATCTCAAGATCAAAATAACTACCATTCAGCAGAGGCATTGGTGCAGCAAGAGCATAAGGAGTGGGGGAAGGTGTTGGATGGGGGAAGGTGTCGGGATGGGGGAAGGTGTCGGGAAGGGGGAAGGTGTTGGATGGGGGAAGGTGTTGGGAAGGGGGAAGGGGTTGGATAGGGGAAGGTGTTGGATGGGGTAAGGTGTTGCGATGGGGGGAGGGGGTGGGGGGGGGAGGGGGTGGGGGGGGGGGGGGGTGTGGGGGGGGGGGGGGGTGTGGGGGGGGGGGAGGTGGGGGGGGGGGGGGTGTGGGGGGGGGGGAAGGTGTTGGGTGGGGGAAGGTGTTGCATGGGGGAAGGTGTCGGGAAGGGGGAAGGGGTTGGGATGGGGGGAGGGGTTGGGATGGGGGAATGTGTTAGGATGGGGGAAGGTCAACTGAGGCTTACAGAAACAGGAGGGTGGAGAGATACAGACACAGGTGATTGGACAGCGGAGAGATACAGACAAAGTAGGGTGACACTGGGGAGATACATAAACAGTTGGGTGGACCCTGGGGAGATACAGAATCAGGAGGAGGGAACACTTGTGGGATAAAGACACAGGAGGGAGACACAGAGGAGATACAGAAACAGGAGGGTGGAGAGATACAGACAAAGTAGGGTGACACTGGGGAGATACAGAAACAGGAGGGGGGCACACTGGTGGGATACAGACACAGGAGGGAGACACTGGGGAGAACAGACACAGGAGGGAGCCACAGAGGAGATACATAATCAGTTTGGTGGACACTGGGGAGATACAGAAACAGGAGGGGGGCACACTGGTGGGATACAGACACAGGAGGGAGCCACAGAGGAGATACAGAAACAGGAGGGTGGAGAGATACAGACACAGGTGATTGGACAGCGGAGAGATACAGACAAAGTAGGGTGACACTGGGGAGATACAGAATCAGGAGGAGGGAACACTTGTGGGATAAAGACACAGGAGGGAGCCACAGAGGAGATACATAAACAGTTGGGTGGACCCTGGGGAGATACAGAATCAGGAGGAGGGAACACTTGTGGGATAAAGACACAGGAGGGAGCCACAGAGGAGATACAGAAACAGGAGGGTGTACACTTGGGAGATACAGACACAGGTGATTGGACAGCGGAGAGATACAGACAAAGTAGGGTGACACTGGGGAGATACATAAACAGTTGGGTGGACCCTGGGGAGATACAGAACCAGGAGGGGGGCACACTGGGAAGGTGTTGGACGGGGGAAGGTGTTGGGATGAGGGAAGATGTTGGGAAGGGGGAAGGTGTTGGATGGGGGAAGGTGTTGGGATGAGGGAAGATGTTGGGAAGGGGGAAGGTGTTGGATGGGGGAAGGTGTTGCGATGGGGGAAGGTGTTGGATAGGAGAAGGTGTTGGGAAGGGGGAAGGTGTTGGAAAGGGTGAAGGTGTTGGGATGGGGGAAGGTGTTGGGATGGGGGAATGTGTTAGGATGGGGGAAGGTCTTGGGATGGGGGAAGGTCTTGGGATGGGGGAAGGTCAACTGAGGCTTACAGAAACAGGAGGGTGGAGAGATACAGACACAGGTGATTGGACAGCGGAGAGATACAGACAAAGTAGGGTGACACTGGGGAGATACAGACACAGGTGGGTGGACACTTGGGAGATAGAGACACAGGAGGGTGGACACTGGGGAGATACAGACACAGGAGGGTGGACACTGGGGAGATACAGAAACAGGTGAGTGGACAGCGGGGAGATACAGAAACAGGAGGGTGGAGAGATACAGAAACAGGAGGGTGGACACTAGGCAGATACAGAAACAGGAGGTAGGAAGGTGGTGAGATACAGAAACAGGAGGGTGTACACTTGGGAGATACAGACACAGGAGGGAGACACTGGGGAGAACAGACACAGGAGGGGGACACTGGGGAAATACATAAACAGTGTGGTGGACACTGAGGAGATACAGAAACAGGAGGGGGGCACTGGTGGGACAGACACAGGAGGGAGACACAGAGGAGATACAGACACAGGAGGGGGACACTGGAGGGATAGACACAGGAGGGAGACACAGAGGAGATACAGAAACAGTTTGGTGGACACTGGGGAGATAAAGAAACAGTTTGGTGGACACTGGGGAGATACATAAACAGGATTGGGGGACACTGGTGGGTACAGACACAGGAGGGAGACACAGAGGAGATACATAATCAGTTTGGTGGACACTGGGGAGATAAAGAAACAGTGTGGTGGACACTGGGGAGATAAAGAAACAGTTTGGTGGACGCTGGGGAGATACATAAACAGTTGGGTGGACACTGGGGAGATACAGAAACAGGAGGGGGGCACACTGGGGAGATACAGAAACAGGAGGGGGGCACACTGGTGGGATACAGACACAGGAGGGAGACACAGAGGATAAACAGAAACAGTTTGGTGGACACTGGGGAGATACAGAAACAGTTTGGTGGACACTGGGGAGATACAGAAACAGTTGGGTGGACACTGGGGAGATACAGAAACAGGAGTAGGGAACACTGGTGGGATAAAGACACAGGAGGGAGACACAGAGGAGATACAGAAACAGCTTGGTGGACACTGGGGAGATACAGAAACAGGAGTGGGGCACACTGGTGGGATACAGACACAGGAGGGAGACACAGAGGAGATACAGAAACAGTTTGGTGGACACTGGGGAGATACAGAAACAGGAGTGGGGCACACTGGTGGGATACAGACACAGGAGCGGGGGACAGTGTGGCGATACAGACACAAGAGAAGGTAATCGTTGTAGACTAGTGGGATACAGACACAAGAGAGAGAGGGAGATTGATGGAATGAATTGTTCCAGGTTGTAACATGAAATTCCATGTTTCGGGATGAAATGCAGCCGCCCTATACATCTACAGGCAGTAAGTTAAGGCATTCATTTAAAGCAAATATAATGCTATAAAGGATTGCTTGAATAAAATGAAAAAAGTGAGAAAATGTGGACGGAATTTCGGGCTACCAGCAGCTTTAAAATAAAAGCTAGCATGCTGAAACAACTTACTGAGTCTCCGTGACTCTTTCGTTTCTGTAAAATTGAAACAGACCCTTTGAACACAACCAGTCTAGTTTTGTTCTTTAAACTAGTTATAATATGCATTCAAATGTTGAAATACATTTCTTTGAACTTACTATAAAGATTACCCAAACTTATCCATCATGATTAATATTAGAACATCATATGTAATTGTTACCAGGGTAATAATAAGTAAAAACACTTTTAAGTGTAAAGTGATGGTAACATATATCTCACTTTCCTATTTCAGGGAACCTGAGTATCACTGAGTATATTTAGTTTTCCTGAGTTAAATGTTATCTCATATAAACCATTGGGAACTTAAAAAAATTAACATGCTATAATAAAACATGTTTTAATTGAACCCAAGGGACCAAAATAATTAGTTCTTAATTAGGGGACTTATAGCATTTTTCAAGGTTACAGTAAGCACTGTGCTGTAGTGAGGATCACGTGTGGTGTGTTTGTAGGGTACAGTGTATCATCGTGTGATGTAGCGCGAGGCACACATGCTTTACCTGAGATACAGGTGAGTTCTTCAGGTGTATACAAGCTATGTTAGTCATTCGAGTTTTGCAGTGCACCAGGACAGATGCTATAGTGTGATATTCCCACACCTTTGCTGAATTTATGTTGGAATAGAAGTTGTTCTTGTTTTGTTTTCTTTGTTACACTGGTATGTAAGTGGGACAAGGACCCTCTCTACATTAAAACGTTTCTAGTGAACCAAAGGGGACCATATTAATTAGTTTTCTAATGTCTGTAAAACATGTTTACAACAAACTGCAGGAGACAAAAATAAATAGTTCCCAGGTTACTTGTTATTTACGAGCCCAAGCCAGCTAGATTTGAGACAAAAGGATGCAGGGTTACACTCTTCCACTGATAGAGGGAAACAAAATTATCGGAAATCTGAAATAACTTACCAACAACTCGAGGAGGAATCGGGGGCACTGTAAAATAAAACAACATTGATCAACATTGTTAATTAATGCTCAAACTATATAAACTAACAACTGAAATTAACAAAATAATAAATTCCTAAGCACTGTTTATTAATTTTTAGTAATATTTTATAAAAACACATTCACAAAACATAATTATGAATAATTTCTCCAATCAAAGAAGACTGTTCTCCCTTTCCGATGTTATATTTCCATCCAATCAACCTTTTTGTGATTCTTCAATAAATCATTAGTCTCAGTCTGTAAAATATTCTATTACAGTGTGCCTAGTATATAAGAGCAAACAATTAATTACCTGTAGCTATAGAATGAACCATGGAATGGTAATGCTGCAGGGAAATTGGTCCATGCATATGTCAGTGTTAATAACATGTACTCACCTTGGCCATTATGTTGTTTATATAATTAAGCTTATTACATGATATAATATCAAAGCAAAGAAAATGGCAGGAAATCAAAGCATTCGCTGAAATCCAAAAGCAACTGGTACTTTTATGCAAAATTTCATTGAATAATATACCATTATACAAACAGATTACTAGTAGTTAAAGGGAAATTTATAAACAGGTTATAGAAAGAAAAAATAACAGAATAAAGTTTACTGTTGATGGGCATTTGCTTTAAACATGTACGTGTAATCATGTTAGAATTAATTGCCTTAGTAGGCAGGACGAAAGCTTCCTGGTAAATAGACCCTTGTTGTCAGAATGCCCCAAACAATGCAGTCAGTGGTTCTGATATTATGCTCCAGTGTCTGTTCTGTAAATCAGGAGATAATGCCACTCTCGTTTTTGTCTATTCTGACAACAGACAATACATAAATGCCATAACTTCCCGATACAAAATAGTGAGATCAGTTGAAATTTTTAGTGAATTTAGGTCAAAAATAGGGAGAAATTTTCTCTGAATAAGTGAGAAATTAGCAAGAAATATTCTTGCATGTAACATAGTATTATCTGAATTATGTTGTTCTGTAGCCACTACCTACTTTGTTGGAAACAATATGGTTATTTTAAGCAATTACATGTATATAGAGAGGTTTGCATGTGAGTTAATTTCTTATATAGCTATCAACATTTTTAATTAAATGAATGACAATGCTTCCATTAACAATTTTCAACAAGAGGCCCAGGGGCCTTAATAGCTCACCTGGTATTTTATTTTTCAATTTAAAACCTGCTGAGTACCATTCAGGTTTATCAAAGGAGTACAAGAAACAAAGTTGCAAGAAGAACTACATATAAATCTGTTTTGATGGGAAAGACAACAAGAAAATGAGTTTCCATGTTATGTCCCAATATTCTTCTATTTCCCCTATTGGGCCTCACATGCACCTTTTTATACAAATTAAACAAAATTGATTCTTTTGTCCCTAAGCATGGTTCAGACTGCATTTGGTTTAAATCCCTTCACTTGTATAGTGGGAGAGAAAAAAATCCTCTATTTCCCCTATTGGGCCCCGCCCCTATGCTCCCAGAGGGGCCACATCCTCCGTTTATACAAACTTGAGGCTCCTTTGTCCAAAGATACTCCAAAACAAATTTGGTCAAAATCCTTCTATTGATTGATAAGAAGATTTTTTAAAGATTTACCTATTTTCCCCCAATTTGGCCTCGCCCCTCTGTCCCCAGGGGGACCATATCCTCTGTTTATACAAACTGAGAACCCTTGGGCCAATGATGCTCCAGACCAAATTTGGTCAAAATCCCTTCATCGGTACAAAAGGAGAAGGATCTTTGATGTTTTCCTCTATTTCCCCTAATGGGCCCCACCCATCTGCCCCTAGAAGGGGGCCCACACACCTCAGTTTATACAAAATTGATTCTTTTGTCCCTAATCATGCTTCTGACTGCATTTGGTTTAAATCCCTTCACTGTTATAGCAGGAGAAAATTTGATCAATCCTCTGAGCCGTTCAGGACAAGTAGCCTTTAAAAGGAAAAAGTTGACGGACGCCGGATGCTGCGGCATGGGATAAGCTCACTTGGCCCTTCGGGCCAGGTGAGCTAAAAAAAATGATGTAAGTTGCAGTAAGCCAACAGTTCCATTCCCATAGCCACCTCATAGAGCATTTGTAGACAGATTGTCAGTTACATTCCCATAGCCACCTCATAGAGCATTTGTAGACAGATTGTCAGTTACATTCCCATAGCCACCTCATAGAGCATTTGTAGACAGATTGTCAGTTACATTCCCATAGCCACCTCATAGAGCATTTGTAGACAGATTGTCAGTCACCAAACCAGTTATCATTTTAACCAGTGATTTCCTTTGAAGCAAGAGTTGCATATAAAATGGGAAGTTCTGGGAAGTTTTACATCAATTTTTAATTGTTGATGTTTTCAATGATGGTATCGTCTTCAATTTCAAAATTTTCTTTTATCTCTTACTAATGTAATGACATCAAAAAAATATCTGTATTGAAGTTAAACTTGGATAATTCTGACCGGATTTGGGTTTAATGTCATAAAGAAAGGAGTTGATTTACTCAAAGAAAATCACTGTAAAATAAAAACTGAGGGCCAGTATGTAGCAGTGCGTATCTACCTGAGACACCAGCTCCTGTGGTAGAAAATTAAATAGCTCCTAGTGTCTGATTATACAAACTGTGATAATGTCAAATCTGTCTATATAAACATCTCTCTGTCTCGTAGTATACACCTCACAGTAATGTAACATCTCTCTATATAAACATCTCTCTGTCTCGGAGTATACACCTCACAGTAATGTCAAATCTGTCTATATAAACATCTCTCTGTCTCGGAGAATACACCTCACAATAATGTAATATCTCTCTATATAAACATCTCTCTGTCTCGGAGAATACACCTCACAGTAATGTAATATCTCTCTATATAAACATCTCTCTGTCTCGGAGTAACACCTCACAATACTGTGAAATATCTCTACCATAAATAAACAAGTCAGTCTCCAATTATACAACTCACAATAGTGTGAAATTTCCTGACATTAGCAGTCACAAGCTTGTAGCAAATTTCGGGAAATAATTCCAAATTTTTAATAAACGTTGTTTGTATCCCAATTTAACTGTAACGTGTACAATACATGTGATATATGCTAACAAACTGTATGTATTGTGATACATATCACATCGTGAGTCACATTTGGGACCACAGTATCGTGATACGTATTGTATTGTCATGTTAATGTATCGTGTACTACATCAACATACAATCTATAGGACATATAAAAGCCTAGTAACAAACTATCACCATGAACACTGACTTAAAGGACTAGTAACACACTATCACCATAAACACAGACTTAAAGGACTAGTAACACACTATCACCATAAACACAGACTTAAAGGACTAGTAACACACTATCACCATGAACACTGACTTAAATGACTAGTAACACACTATCACCATGAACACAGACTTAAAGGACTAGTAACACACTATCACCATGAACACAGACTTAAAGGCCTAGTAACACACTATCACCATAAACACAGACTTAAAGGCCTAGTAACACACCATGAACACTGACTTAAAGGACTAGTAACACACTATCACCATGAACACTGACTTAAAGGACTAGTAACACACTATCACAATGAACACAGACTTAAAGGCCTAGTAACACGCTATCACCATGAACACAGACTTAAAGACCGAGTAACACACTATCACCATGAACACAGGCCTAAAGGCCTAGTAACACGCTATCACCATGAAAACAGACTTAAAGGCCTAGTAACACACTATCACCATGAATACTTACTTAAAGGACTAGTAACACGCTATCACCATGAACACAGACTTAAAGACCGAGTAACACACTATCACCATGAACACAGGCTTAAAGGCCTAGTAACACGCTATCACCATGAACACAGACTTAAAGGCCTAGTAACACACTATCACCATGAACACAGACTTAAAGG
>NW_018404164.1:151133-256009 GCF_002113885.1 Mizuhopecten yessoensis
CCACCATGAACACTGACTTAAAGGACTAGTAACACACTATCACCATGAACACAGACTTAAAGGACTAGTAACACGCTATCACCATGAACACAGACTTAAAGGCCTAGTAACACACTATCACCATGAACACTGACTTAAAGGACTAGTAACACACTATCACCATGAACACAGACTTAAAGGCCTAGTAACACACAATCACCATAAACACAGACTTAAAGGACTAGTAACAAACCATGAACACTGACTTAAAGGACTAGTAACACACTATCACCATGAACACAGACTTAAAGGCCTAGTAACACACTATCACCAGGAACACAGACTTAAAGGACTAGTAACACGCTATCACAATGAACACAGACTTAAAGGACTAGTAACACGTTATCCCCATGAACACAGACTTAAAGGCCTAGTAACACACTATCACCAGGAACACAGACTTAAAGGACTAGTAACACCCTATCCCCATGAACACAGACTTAAAGGCCTAGTAACACACTATCACCAGGAACACAGACTTAAAGGCCTAGTAACACACTATCACCAGGAACACAGACTTAAAGGCCTAGTAACACGCTATCACCATGAACACAGACTTACCTCTTTCTCTCTCCTTTCCTATACATTCTTTGTGAACACCTTGCTTCTTTTCTGTAAGTCAAATGTTGAAAGTTAAAGTTCTATATACACTAGAAACCAGTACAAATAATTATTTAGAAATGCCCACTTTTTGACCAGGATTATCAAAATACCTTAAGTCATCCTACTTAATGGTTTCAAGTTAATATCACAATTCTAACATCATATTTTTATAACCAACAAGTTGCCTAGAAATAAAATCAAGAAACATTAAAACTGACTTCCTCAATTTGTAGCCACTTACTAAAGTTGGCCCCAATGATAAGTTATCTGGTACATTATTTCTGTCTTATCATCGTGCTCTAATTTTTATCAGATGTGATGTGACTTTTTCCATACCTTTCTTAGGACAACTGATCGGCAAGTGTAACAAACTTATAAAGCATTATTGTGATATTCAACTTAATCTCCAAATCTGAGAAAGCAAGTAAACAAGGTAGTATTAACAGCAAGTTATCTTTGATCAGGATAGTCTTTAACTATAGGTTATCTGCCCTTTGATCAGGATAGTCTTTAACTATAGGTTATCTGCCTTTTGATTAGGATAGTCTTTAACTATAGATTATCTGCCCTTTGATCAGAATAGTCTTAACTATAGATTATCTGCCTTTTGATCAGGAAAGTCTTTTTGAACTATAGATTATCTGCCCTTTGATTAGGATAGTCTTCAACTATAGATTATCTGCCCTTTGATCAGGAAAGTCTTTAACTAAAGATTATCTGCCCTTTGATTAGGATAGTCTTTAACTATAGGTTATCTGCCTTTTGATTAGGATAGGCTTTAACTATAGATTATCTGCCCTTTGATTAGGATATTCTTTAACTATAGGTTATCTGCCTTTTGATCAGGATAGTCTTTAACTATAGGCTATCTGCCTTTTGATTAGGATAGTCTTTAACTATAGGTTAACTGCCCTTTGATCAGGATAGTCTTTAACTATAGGTTATCTGCCCTTTGACCAGGATAGTCTTTAACTATAGGTAATGATAAGTTTTCTGGTACATTATTTCTGTCTTATCATCGTGCTCTAATTTTTATCAGATGTGATGTGACTTTTTCCATACCTTTCTTAGGACATCTGATCGGCAAGTGTAACAAGCTTATAAAGCATTATTGTGATATTCAACTTAATCTCCAAATCTGAGAAAGCAAGTAAACAAGGTAGTATTAACAGCAAGTTATCTTTGATCAGGATAGTCTTTAACTATAGGTTATCTGTCTTTTGATTAGGATAGTCTTTAACTATAGGTTAACTGCCCTTTGATCAGGATAGTCTTTAACTATAGATTATCTGCCCTTTGATCAGGTTAGTCTTTAACTATAGATTATCTGCCCTTTGATCAGGTTAGTCTTTAACTATAGATTATCTGCCCTTTGATCAGGTTAGTCTTTAACTATAGATTATCTGCCCTTTGATCAGGTTAGTCTTTAACTATAGATTATCTGCCCTTTGATCAGGATAGTCTTAACTATAGATTATCTGCCTTTTGATCAGGAAAGTCTTTTTGAACTATAGATTATCTGCCCTTTGATTAGGATAGTATTTAACTATAGGTTATCTGCCTTTTGATCAGGATAGTCTTTAACTATAGGCTATCTGCCTTTTGATTAGGATAGTCTTTAACTATAGGTTATCTGCCCTTTGATCAGGAAAGTCTTTAACTATAGGCTATCTGCCCTTTGATCAAGATAGTCTTTAACTATAGATTATCTGCCCTTTGATCATGATAGTCTTTAACTATAGGTTATCTGCCTTTTGATTAGGATAGTCTTTAACTATAGGTTATCTGCCCTTTGACCAGGATAGTCTTTAACTATAGGTTATCTGCCTTTTGATTAGGATAGGCTTTAACTATAGATTATCTGCCCTTTGATTAGGATAGTCTTCAACTATAGATTATCTGCCCTTTGATCAGGAAAGTATTTAACTATAGATTATCTGCCCTTTGATTAGGATAGTATTTAACTATAGGTTATCTGCCTTTTGATCAGGAATAATCTGCCCTTTGATCAGGATAGTCTTTAACTATAGATTATCTGCCCTTTGATCATGATAGTCTTTAACTATAGGTTATCTGCCTTTTGATTAGGATAGGCTTTAACTATAGATTATCTGCCCTTTGATTAGGATAGTCTTCAACTATAGATTATCTGCCCTTTGATCAGGAAAGTCTTTAACTATAGATTATCTGCCCTGATGGCCTTTAACTATAGGTTATCTGCCCTTTGATCAGGAAAGTCTTTAACTAAAGATTATCTGCCCTTTGATTAGGATAGTCTTTAACTATAGGTTATCTGCCTTTTGATCAGGAATAATCCGTCTCCAACATTCGCCACAATGCTGTAGAGATGAAGACATAAAAGAATCTTACCTGCGTTCCAATAACCCTGGAAAAACACACCACTGAAACAAAAACAGCATCATTATTATTTCCATTCTGTAAAATAAGTTTGCCCCCTCTGCAACATAAAACTTTTTGGGTGTGGGTGTTTGTTGATAAATAAGTATATTAGGTAGCAATTATTAATTCATATTGATGGTACACAGACAATAACAACCAATGAACATGATGACATAACTTTAATTCCTGATAAACAAGATCCCCATAATAAACCTAAATTACCTGTAAATATTAATGTTCCTGTTGTACTAAGAAATCTACACATGCATATGTTAAACAATACATTATAGTTTGTTCTAATTGATCGGACACTGGGCTTTCCTAACCTGACACAGTCTAAACAAGAGGCCCAAAGGGCCTATATTGCTCACTTTGATATTTGAGCAATCAAGGGAAAATGTTTTCAATAGAAGTAATTTCCATATATTGAGTCTCCTAGGTTTTAGAATGTTCCAACATACTACCGGTCAAATATCATCACCCAGGGCCTCCTGGTAATGCAAAAGGAGTTGTTTAAAGATTTTTAAATATTTGACCCCTGTGATCTTGAAAGTAGGTCAAGGTAATCTATTTGGGGAAACTTAGTCCAAGGTACCTACTGGTCAAAAATCATGGTTCTAAGAAGTTGTTCAAAGAAAACATTGAAGGACGACAGACAACACACCACTTAGTGCCAGGTGAGCTTAAATTCCTCATCCCAGAAAATATTTGCCAAAAACTAAACGACTATTTTCATACCGTAAAAGCTTTGCACACACATAACATTCTGTTGGCTTTTCAAACGTATGCATCACAAAGTTTGGATGATCTGGTGGCTGTGTGTTTTCTCTGCAAAACAAAAGCAGTAAATATATAGCAGAACCAGTGCTTTAATTGATTTTATATATAATATTAAGTATATATTCAAATGTTTATAACATGTTGGTATTGTCACAGACTTTGTGAATGTGTTAGCACCTGAATAGGTATATCGACTTACAATGCTAATTTGATGGCCTCTATCCATCTTGACCGCATATCTTCTGTTTTGGCACCAAATGTATATACTGTTCTGTTATCTTTCTGCACCAAAGAAAATGTATTCCACTGCAAATTAAAAGTACACTTTTATCAGTATTTTCAACTTGTTCGGAAATATCTATAATGAATATTAAAATTTGACAGAACTGTTTTCCAGTCAGTTTGATCATTTCAAAAGCTTTTTTTTAAAATTTTAGTTCCAGGTTTAAATCACTAGATTGAAAATGATATAATGCTGGATTTCTTTTTCATCAATTTTATCTATGGACTTGCCTTGCCATCACTTGACCTCCTAGGTGGCCAGTTTATTGAATCATTTAATAAAGAACAAGCCATTCGGATTGATATGTCTCGCCCGTGCCCTGCTTTGACCATCAATGCACATGTCAAGTTTGATTGGTCTAGCACTTAGAGAAACTAATTTAAACGCAAAAACTTAATATTGATGGTGATGCTGACAAAGTCAATGGACAATGAAAGGTAGACCGCATCAAGCATTTGATGCATGGGTTGAGATGTACTACCTGAGATGATGCATGCATGGTCCAAGTCTGTTTGGTCTAGCACTTATACCTTCAGTGAAACGCAAAACTTAAAATGAATATGGAATATGAAACCAGGATGACTAGACTAACAAGTCTAATTCATGTTTGGAAAATCTGTTCCCAAAGATGTGTTGTACCTTATCCCCTCGCTTCACCGGCGTCTCTTTTGGTAACTGGCTGTCATCTACTTTAAAGGTGGCCAGAATTATGGCTTCTTTGTAATTATAGGTCTCCCCCTACAAAGGAATCACAGCGATACTGGTAACATTACCACAGTCTTATTTCTATACAAGGCTATCAATTATCATAGGCTCAACAAATCTAACATTTCACATGATCATATATGGAAATAGAACAAATTCGTTCCTGAAAATGAAATACTTCATTCATATCATTATCAGATTTTTGTATTAAATAACACTGTTCGAACTCAGACCCACTATGTCTGTACCCTCACAAAGT
Source organism: Mizuhopecten yessoensis (assembly GCF_002113885.1). Classification (NCBI taxonomy): domain Eukaryota; kingdom Metazoa; phylum Mollusca; class Bivalvia; order Pectinida; family Pectinidae; genus Mizuhopecten; species Mizuhopecten yessoensis. Next base: position 156,203 of record NW_018404164.1, read on the forward strand.
GATAACATTGATTGTCAAGGCATCTGATTTTCATTTCTTAAATATATGTTCAAATATTTAAACTGTGAATTTTCTTAAAACTTGTATAAGACTATGTATATATGAATCGATTTTTACAATAATGTAAAGAAATGAGAATTTAAGCACAATTTCTTTTTTAGATTTTACCAGGTAACTAGCTGGCTTTATGATAATAATGTTGTTTGGCCACACCTTAAATAAAGCATCACATTTAAATGACCGAACTTCTTATTTGAGACAGAAATATTGCATTATCCATATATGAATTTAATTTTCATCCCAAAATTGTTTCAAATTGCATGATCCTGTGTCAGTATGTGATATGTAATGGCCACCAGATGTCATATATTACTGATAACTATGTTATACCAGCCACATGTCTCCTGTCTTATACTGACCTGGGCCCGTAGTCACGAAACCGTTTTTCGTACTCAAGCATGGATTCTGTGCTCAAACCTACTTCCTTGTAACTGGATTAAAATCATGTCACACGGTCAAAAAGTCAAGTTTAAACACGAAAACAAAATTTGGTCAAAGTCTCTTCAAAACTTTTCAAGTTCATTGACAAAATGTTGTTTTTGTATTAATTTATCACTGGATTAAAATATTAGGCTTGAGCACAAAACTTGAGTTTGAGCATATGAGAACACTTTCATGAATACCGGCCTTGATGTTTCTTACAGTTGACTGATCAATTTTGTTCAAAACAATTCAAATATATGAAAAGTATATGCAAATAATCAATTTAAATACAAATCAATAAAAATTAATTCAAAATTTTATGTAAAATTATGGCATCATAATACAGATCATTTGTGTAAAAACTTTGATATCGCATATTTCCAAACTGATGAATCTTATTGAAAATTGTTAAGTAATTAATACATGTATACACTTTTTTGATTTGGTGATAAAATTTGTCAGAGAAGACAGGTTCCAGTACATAAAATTATACACTAGATTACAAGTATGTTAAATAATCTCCATGTAACTTATGATTATACATATATTATTGACCAATCACTGACCAATTACTGACCATTTCTCTGATTATATTTATGTATTTCAAATCAAAAATGCACATTACAAAGTCAACGCAACACACCATAAATCAAAATGCTTCATACAAGTCTATCTGTAGCAGTTGTAGGTCAAAGTGAAAGTAAAAAGTGAAAGTAGATATGTCATTAGCATGATGCATAGTTTAATTGACAAGTGAAATGATAGTTGATTATAAAACAATCAACATTAACTTTGTGCCAGAGACTAGCTTCTGCCACTTACAAGTATGTGAAAGACTTGTGTAATGATTATAGACATGTTATATAGTATATTAGCAACAACTTTGGTCATGTAAAAGATTTTTTGAAGTTTCTTAACTTATATAAAGATGATAATCAAAACAAATTTAAAAGAAACCTCTGGGATTATAGCATAAGAAGGCAGAGATGTCTCCAAAACCATCAGGATTTAAAGCAGTGTCTCTAAAACCGTAAGTAAGAGAATGTCTTCAAACCTGAGGAGGGCAAGTGGAGGTCTCTAAACTATAAGGCGGCTAAAAAGATGTGTGCAAACCATAATGAGGCAATTATGTGTTTCTGAAGCCATAAGAAAGCAACAGGATATCTCTGAACAATGAGAAAGCAAGGGGATGTCTCCAAACCATAAGAAAGCAAGGGGATGTCGTCTCCAAACCATAAGAAAGCAAAGGGATGTCGTCGCCAAACCATAAGAAAGCAAGGGGATGTCTCCAAACCAAAAGAAAGCAAGGGGATGTCTCCAAACCATAAGAAAGCAAGGGGATGTCGTCTCCAAACCATAAGAAAGCAAAGGGATGTCGTCTCCAAACCATAAGAAAGCAACGGGATGTCATCTCCAAACCATAAGAAAGCTAGGGGATGTCGTCTCCAAACCATAAGAAAGCAAGGGGATCTCTTCAAACCATAAGAAAGCAAGGGGATGTCGTCTCCAAACCATAAGAAAGCAAGGGAATGTCCTCTCCAAACCATAAGAAAGCAAGGGGATGTCGTCCCCAACCCATAAGAAAGCAAGGGGATGTCTTCAAACCATAAGAAAGCAAGGGAATGTCGTCTCCAAACCATAAGAAAGCAAGGGAATGTCCTCTCCAAACCATAAGAAAGCAAGGGGATGTCTTCAAACCATAAGAAAGCAAGGGAATGTCGTCTCCAAACCATAAAAAAAGCAAAGGGATGTCGCCTCCAAACCATAAGAAAGCAAGGGAATGTCGTCTCCAAACCATAAAAAAAGCAAAGGGATGTCGTCTCCAAACCATAAGAAAGCAACGGGATGTCGTTGCCAAACTATAAGAAAGCAAGGGAATGTCGTCTCCAAACCATAAGAAAGCAAGGGGATGTTGTCTCCAAACCATAAGAAAGCAAGGGGATGTCGTCTCCAAACCATAAGAAAGCAAAGGGATGTCGTCTCCAAACCATAAGAAAGCAACGGGATGTCATCTCCAAACCATAAGAAAGCTAGGGGATGTCGTCTCCAAACCATAAGAAAGCAAAGGGATGTCGTCTCCAAACCATAAGAAAGCAAAGGGATGTCGTCTCCAAACCATAAGAAAGCAAGGGGATGTCTTAAAACTCTCCAAACCATAAGAAAGCAAGGGGATGTCTTAAAACTCTCCAAACCATAAGAAAGCAAGGGGATGTCTTCAAACCATAAGAAAGCAAGGGAATGTCGTCTCCAAACCATAAAAAAGCAAAGGGATGTCGTCTCCAAACCATAAGAAAGCAACGGGATGTCGTTGCCAAACTATAAGAAAGCAAGGGAATGTCGTCTCCAAACCATAAAAAAAGCAAAGGGATGTCGTCTCCAAACCATAAGAAAGCAAAGGGATGTCGTTGCCAAACTATAAGAAAGCAAGGGAATGTCGTCTCCAAACCATAAAAAAAGCAAAGGGATGTCGCCTCCAAACCATAAGAAAGCAAGGGAATGTCGTCTCCAAACCATAAAAAAGCAAAGGGATGTCGTCTCCAAACCATAAGAAAGCAAAGGGATGTCGTCTCCAAACCATAAGAAAGCAACGGGATGTCATCTCCAAACCATAAGAAAGCTAGGGGATGTCGTCTCCAAACCATAAGAAAGCAAAGGGATGTCGTCGCCAAACCATAAGAAAGCAAGGGAATGTCGTCTCCAAACCATAAGAAAGCAAGGGGATCTCTTCAAACCATAAGAAAGCAAGGGGATGTCGTCTCCAAACCATAAGAAAGCAAAGGGATGTCGTCTCCAAACCATAAGAAAGCAACGGGATGTCATCTCCAAACCATAAGAAAGCAAGGGGATGTCGTCCCCAACCCATAAGAAAGCAAGGGGATGTCTTCAAACCATAAGAAAGCAAGGGGATGTCTTCAAACCATAAGAAAGCAAGGGAATGTCGTCTCAAAACCATAAAAAAGCAAAGGGATGTCGTCTCCAAACCATAAGAAAGCAACGGGATGTCGTCTCCAAACCATAAGAAAGCAAGGGGATGTCGTCTCCAAACCATAAGAAAGCAAGGGGATGTCTTCAAACCATAAGAAAACAAGGGGATGTCGTCTCCAAACCATAAGAAAGCAAAGGGATGTCGTCTCCAAACCATAAGAAAGCAAGGGAATGTCGTCTCCAAACCATAAGAAAGCAAGGGGATGTCTCCAAACCATAACAAAACAAGCGGATGTCGTCTCCAAACCATGAGAATGCATGGGGATGTCTCCATAACTATAAGGAGGCAAATTTATGTTTCAACCATATAGAGGAAAGGGAAGATCTCAAAATCATGTCTCTAAACCACTAGAAAGCAAAAAACAGATGTCTCTTAAATCATAAGGTGGCAAGGGGATATCTCCAAACAACAGGGAGGCAGAACAAATGTCTCCAAACCACAGGGAGGCAGAACAAATGTCTCCAAACCACAGGGAGGCAGAACAAATGTCTCCAAACCACAGGGAGGCAGAACAAATGTCTCCAAACCACAGGGAGGCAGAACAAATGTCTCCAAACCACAGGGAGGCAGAACAAATGTCTCCAAACCACAGGGAGGCAGAACAAATGTCTCCAAACCACAGGGAGGCAGAACAAATGTTTCCAAACCACAGGGAGGCAGAACAAATGTTTCCAAACCACAGGGAGGCAGAACAAATGTCTCCAAACCACAGGGAGGCAGAACAAATGTCTCCAAACCACAGGGAGGCAGAACAAATGTCTCCAAACCACAGGGAGACAGAACAAATGTTTCCAAACCACAGGGAGGCAGAACAAATGTTTCCAAACCACAGGGAGGCAGAACAAATGTTTCCAAACCATAAAGAGGCAAAATGATGTCTCAGACAGTTAGGAGGCAAATATATATATCTCTAAACATAAGGATCTCTAAACATAAGGAGGCAAATTAAGGGATGTCTCCAAACTATAATGAAGAAAGTAAGTAGCTCGAAACATAACAAGGCAAGATAAAGGTATGGCAAGAATGTTAGATGTTGGCACAGCATTATTCAGAATGAATGCTCAATACTAAACAAATGCATTGCATAAAGTCTTAAGATGAATTAAAGAATTTTTAAAGGAAATTTATTAACCATTTAGATAAGAATGCAAGCCAATAGATGGCAGCAAGTTCAACTAAAATTATCCGACAAATCACACCCATACAGGTGTTCTGAGATAGTACTATACACCAAGCAGATAGGCCTGGCCTGTTAATTTTTACATATACATATAATGAGTCATCCTACCTAGCTGATGTAATACATCCACAAATTCTGCATATAAAAGTCCATATCTCAGAATTGTAGGTACATCAATCGTTAACACAGTCCGAGACAAAAAAAATCCACCTAGATTTGAGGGGAACACCAGAGTCCCAGGTAATAAAGGTTTAAAAAACAGGTTTACAACACAAAAAGCTACACACAAAGGAACCCATCATATAAAACAAACAGGTATACTTCAAACTCCTTATCATTGTAAGTCTTGGCCACCTGACCATTGATAGAATTAATGACCTTCGAAGTCGATGATAGAAGTGTTATAGCATTACATCAATGTCTTTATTATTCTGTATACAATAACAAAAATTAGCATAGCTTTAATATGGAAATTTGATGGGTAACTTCACATCTAGATTGTCAAAAATGTAATTATCATTCATAATGCATTTTTATTCTCACTTAAACATGAGTAACTCCCAAGAGTATTGAGTGACATAGACTGTTGATTGTTGCATGCCAACAGTGAGTCAAATGTCGGTTTCCACAATAGGTATAACTTAGTGACCTAGTGAGCAGGTTATACCTATATAATGATCAACTATTTTCTCTCATCTCATAAGCGGGATTTTCATAAAATGTTTGGAAAGAGAAGCAAAAAGTAAGACTGGTATGGCTAAATTAAAGCAGTCAGCGAAAGCTTCATAGCAAGCTTGTTTGATTATTATTTCATGAGGCGATGTCAACTGCTGACTGTGTTTTGCGATTAGATTTTATTCAAAGTTATCTTACTGACATAATGTTACATTTCACAATGTCAGAAAACTGGATCCTGAACATTTTAAACTCCAATGTTTTTTATTGCACTTCCTCATCAGGATTTAGAAAAATGTAGTTAATGAACGAGAGGTCACTGAATTAAGTCACAACAGCTTGTTCCAGTTCAGATATTCGTGACTTTCATATTCAACGTTGAGGTGGGGCAAATAAAGTTCCATCTGAACAAAGTCACGGGTAGCTGGGTGGCCCAGTGGATAGTGCCTATCACTTGAATGGCCAGGGTTAGATTCCCTGATAGGATGTGAAAGGGACTGATCACCTGCTCTACTTTGTCGGTTTTCCATATTAAGACCACCTGTGCACTTCCATCCGGGCCAATAAGAGTGATAGATTTAAGTTAGAAACATTGTTTTTGTTGTAAAATAAATATTTGTTTATAACCAAAGACTCTATGATGGGTTCCTCTGTGTGGTGATCACAACACCATACATACAAATAGATAATTATAATAATTTTCCCAATGTAAATGTTCCTTATAGTGTTGACACAGAAAGGATGGCATAAGCTTCTCTCCAACACCACTCTGTCAATCTCTTACACTGAAAGAGTTACAACAGCTACGATCCCAATCTCTAACACAGGATTCCATTACTGGCAGCTACTACTTTCTGAATCTCTTATACATGAAAGATTCCACTACCGGTAGGTACTATTTTCCGAATCTCTAGAAAGTTTTACAAATGCCTAAGGATTTCATTACCGGTAGCTACTTCTTTCCCAATCTCTAACACAGGAAGGATTCCATTACCAGAAGCTAATACTTTCCCAATCTCAAACACAGGAAGGATTCCATTACCGGTAGATCTTACATTCCCAATCTCTAACACAGGAAGGATTCCATTACCGGAAGATCTTACATTCCCAATCTCTAACACAGGAAGGAAAACATTACAAAGCTGATCTTAATCTCTTACACAGGAAGTATTCCATTAGCTATTCTTTCCCTATCTCTGATGTAGGAAGGATTACATAAGTTACTCGCCCACACTTGCCATACTCCTCAAATCTGTTATCCTTATTACTTTCTGAACAAGAAAATCTGAGCGGTATCTGTGAAATGGTGTATTGCCTTATGTAAAGTTCAACTATAGTCTAGACTGGATAAAACAAGATTTTTTTTGGCTTATAACAGAGTTTAATACTCCCTATTTCAATACATTTATGAACTATTTTAACTGTTTCTCAGAAATAAACACAAGTGAAATAGTCAAAACTGTTTCCTGGTCAATTGTTTTGACTTATGCCTTGCAAATTTGATTGACTGACTGCAATACACAGCAGCCAATGAAATTTAGTCTGATAAAATTATAACATTAAAAAGGTTCAGCAGTTGACAGAATCAACCTGTGACAGAAAACAGTTCATCAAGTTGATCCCAACACCTCAGGGAAATAATTTGACTAATAACTGATAAGGCATGAAACAACTGTATATTGATACCTGTATGCAAATGATGTGTTTTCATTTTTAGTACATGTATTGCTTTTCAGCGGGACATATCTAAAACTTACTTTTCAGACAAAATTCTTTGGAAAATCTTTTCATTTGGTATAACTGTTTTTTATATCACTGTGAAACTTTTTAACTGACTGTTACACACAGAATCACACACTGTTAATGTTGATAATTATCATAGAATAACATAGATTTTGAAACTAATACATATTCTGTAAATATTTCAACATTTAAAACAGACGGACAACACTTCATAAAAACAAATCATATATTTATATATGTATCACTAACGAGAAATTAGAAACTTGATTATGAAAAATCATGGATGCCCTTATTTATCAGGAATGGCATTACCACAACACTTATAACTCTGGCTCAACCAATGAAAATCTTCAGAGAATTACACCTCAACCAATGAAAATCTTCAGAGAATAACAGCTCAATCAATGTCAATCTTCGATTGTGAGCAAAGTCAAATTTTGATTGGTTGAACAACGTTATATGTTAGAGATGAGGTAGAAAGTGTTTGCATAGAAAGATACGGAGGAAAGACTGTAAGGTTTACACAAAGATTTACATGAAGTCATTCATGACATTACACAACACAAGTCTCAAATACAAACTACAAACTTCAAAACACTGAAATGTGTATCAGAGTTGAAGATAAATTTTTGTGGCAGTGTGGGAGAGTAGCTTGTCTTGGTCTAACTATACAATGGAGTCAGTAAGTTATCACATGATGCACAACATTCGCCCAGACAGTCAGAGAGACATATATGCATTATACAGATCACAATATCCATGGTTACACATCGCAGGATGTGGCGATCAGCAGTCATTAATGTAGCCTTACCCACAAAAATTTATCCACCATCTGATTAAGTGGTAAGCACAAAAAAAGGTAAAAAGAAAACAAGTGAGCTACGGGCTTCATAACACACATTAAATCACAAAATATACAATGAGCATACCATATATCATGTATTAACCAAGTAATACCCTAACATACTACTTTTATCAACCGAAATAGGCACTTTGTAATTTTAAATTTCATATCCAAGTATATTGTATAGGATCAACATATAAAGAAAATCTCTTCACAATAGACCTGCATTTGCTTATACAACATAACCTGTCTAAACTGGTCCCTGTCTAAACTAGCCCCTGCCTAAACTGGTACCTGTCTAAACTAGTCCCTGCCTAAACTGGTCCCTGTCTAAACTGGTCCCTGTCTAAACTAGCCCCTGCCTAAAATGGTCCCTGTCTAAACTAGCCCCTGCCTAAAATGGTCCATCTAAACTAGCCCCTGCCTAAAATGGTCCCTGTCTAAACTAGCCCCTGCCTAAAATGGTCTGTCTAAACTAGCCCCTTCCTAAAATGGTCCCTGTCTAAACTCGCCCCTGTCTAAACTAGCCCCTGTCTAATCTGGATCCCTGTCTGAACAAGCCACTGTCTAATCTGGATCCCTGTCTAAATCCACTTTAGTATTTCATCTTGAAATTTCTTCTCTCAAGGATCTCTGTCCCACTACATGCAAAACACTTGAGAACTCCAACAATGCTTTTTCGTATACACAGTAGCATCCCCAGCCACATGCAGTATAACAATTTCAGGTCCAGGGCTCAAATCCTAGTCTAGCTACCTTTAATTTTTATACTCAGAAGACCATTGTTGATTATATTTTTTACATAAAAGTTTGTCAAGGTCATTCATTTGAACACACTTGGTAGCTCTTCATCCCAGCATGCTACAGGCCCAATATCAGTACCCTTGGCCTTTCGGTTATTCAGAAGAAGTCATTTGAAGATTTTAAAACATTTGACCCCTGCGACCTTGAAAGTGGGTCAAGGTCATTCTTTTGAACAAACTTGGTAGCCCTTCATCCCAGCATGCTACAGCCCCAATATCAGTACCCTGGGCCTTTCGGTTATTGAGAAGAAGTTGTTTGAAGATTTTAAAACATTTGACCCCTGTGACCTTGAAAGTGGGTCAAGGTCATTCATTTGAACTAAATGAGCTAATAATTAAACGATGAATTGAATGATTGTAAATAGTTAAACACGGATAATGACTACTTTCTGTATTATTACTATCTTTGTCATATCATGATCAGCACTACATTTCAAAGTATGATTATTTACATATAGGTATATATATCCCAGTGTTGACACCAAACCTCACTGACTCTGTATAAACCAGGCCCTGTATAACTAACTAGCCAAATGTTTCTGTCCCAGTACGGTTTAGACAGGTTACACTGTACACTGCTTACTTGTAAAGAGTTGTGCTGATTTCATTCTCAATGGATTTGCTACATCATTACCATTCCTATTGTAAAGTAACCATTACGCATGTAACATAATACCGTTAGACAGATAAACCAACATTGGCTGTCAGGTGTGGTGTGCTAGTTATAGTTGTATGGAAAACCAAACAAATCTGTTGCACATGTACGATTATTGTCAAAAAATATTAAACTATTTCACACAGAGAAGAAAATAAAATACCGGTATTGATTTTTTGGTTTAAACAACTTTCAAATTAGTCGTGTTTGTAATGACTTGAGGTTTCCCAATACCCAATAAAACACAGTACAGACCTGTATTTCCCAACAGCCAGTGAGCCGCTATGTACATGACTTTGTGTGTTTCCCCATAGCCACTGAAGCATTGTATAGTTTCCCAACAGCCAGTGAGCCGCTATGTACATGACTTTGTGTGTTTTCCCATAGCCACTGAGGCATTGTATAGTTTCCCAACAGCCAGTGAGCCGCTATGTACATGACTTTGTGTGTTTTCCCATAGCCACTGAGGCATTGTATAGTTTCCCAACAGCCAGTGAGCCGCTATGTACATGACTTTGTGTGTTTTCCCATAGCCACTGAGGCATTGTATAGTTTCCCAACAGCCAGTGAGCCGCTATGTACATGACTTTGTGTGTTTTCCCNGCATTGTATAGTTTCCCTATATCTTAACTTACCACATATTAGCTTCCTTTTTTCTGATATTCCATCTCAATTTTAAATTACCAATAATTTATAATACCATTCAGGGAAGAGATGTCTAAATATTTTATGCAGGCAGGTATGATGTTACAATAATTATTTCGTCTTAATCACTGTTACCTCAAATTAACAAGCTGTGACCTATTTACATGAAAGAGTTTGCAAACTATGATCTTTAACCTCTAAACCCCCTGTGCCCTCCATCTATCTACTTGAAGCATATATCTGTCTGTTCCAGCCATGACTACTGCAGAGGAAGGCATGTTTCATTCAACAGAATCTAACTAAACATCTAGCAGTTTGATCACTATTAACACGAAATATTATTCATTTAAAGTTAAGTACCAATATTGATAGAAATCATTCAAATGTATAAGTAGAATAAACAGGTGCAAGTAATACATTAATGTATTGAATGATGAAACATTATGAAATTGTTATGAAACTTTGAACTATAGTTAATACTGAACACCCACCAAAAACAAAAGTTAGGAATCGAACAAAGAAGGATCAAACCACTAACTGAAGAAAACCACAATTTGTCAAAACAATAGGAAAAGTAGGAAAAACAGCATTCATTATGTTATGACTTACCTTTGATTTGCACATGAGCATGACTTTATCAAAAAGGAAAATATATCTGCAATTTTAAACAAAATACAAAATTGTATTAATACATTTATTTATTTAAACATGAAAATCCGAAAATTATACATCAATCAGAAAAGCTGCATTTAAAACAAAATTTGTAAATTCCTTGAAATTGTATTGTAGTAAGCAGATTGATTTCCTATAACTAAATAATTCAAAATATTTAGTTGTTCTTGACTATTAGGGTTTTAAAAGGTAAAAAATGATGACAGATGGATGGACAACAGATGACGCACAATGACATAAGCTCACTGGAACTATGAGCGTACAACACTAACATAAGACCCCCCCCACCTCCCACCCATCCAACCTACTACAAACCTTTCTCTTAACCCAATCTTTACATCTCCCTAAAATTCCTTAAAATAACCATTTATCTCCAAAATGCTTTCAACAAGGTATGTGTAGGCTGCAGAAACACTCAACATCATTGAGATAACGCTATGTTTTAAATGTCTCACAAATTTCTCACTAATTAAGAGAAACGATTTCACCATCTTTGATCAAAACTCACTAAAAATGTTCACTGATCTCACTATTTTGCACAAGAAAGATATGGCATGTACGCACATCCAACCATCACCCACCTAGTTTTTGTTTTGTTTTCTGTATGGGCCCGCACCCTCAGCTCACCGTCCTTCTGAAGTCTGCCATAGTCCTTAAGTGAGGTTTGTGCAGGCTGTAACAAACAACTCATTCATTCCCACACACTACTATGTTTAAATGTCTTCCTGGATAACAAAGGTTGACAATAGCAATTTAAATCAAAGGAGAAATTTCATGTGAAAGCTTTCCTCCGTTGTCTCTATGTAAGTAAACCAATAATCCTTGTCACAATGTGTGAGATACAAATGGAACTAAGCACTGGATTTTAATTCAGAATCAATACATGTTTTACAAATATGATGTATACTAGACATTTTGAAAACCTAGAAGAATGGAAACATTCTTGTAACTTATTGGATGTTGATTATTTCCCCTTAAATTACTTTAACAAATACGATAACTTTTTTAAGGGCTAAACTTCACAAACATAAACAAGGTTACTCACCATTTGTAAATCACCAATACTGAAAAATAAATAATCAAAAGTTGGGTAAAATAATACATAGGGGATTATTAAAAAGTAAAAACACTCAGACAAAAACACAGCTCTCGAAAGGGGTTGAAATTATCATTTTTATCTATTTAATGAAATTGTACATTTTACGTGCAAGTTAACCATATTCAATAAACTTTTGTTTTTCATACCAGCCAAGTATAAAAAAAATGTAAGTATATCTGATATCTACCTGTTCTGTATCTCTGATATCTGATATCTACCTGTTCTGTATCTCTGATATCTACCTGTTCTGTATCTTTGATATCTGATATCTACCTGTTCTGTATCTCTAATATCTGATATCTACCTGTTCTGTATCTTTGATATCAGATATCTACCTGTTCTGTATCTCTGATATCTGATATCTACCTGTTCTGTATTTCTGATATATGCCTGTTCTGTATCTCTGGTATCTGATATCTACCTGTGCTGTATCTCTGACATCAGATATCTACCTGTTCTGTATCTCTGATATATGCCTGTTCTGTATCTCTGATATCTGATATCTACCTGTTCTGTATCTCTGACATCAGATATCTACCTGTTCTGTATCTCTGATATCTGATATCTACCTGTTCTGTATCTCTGATATCTACCTGTTCTGTATCTCCGATATCTGATCTCTACCTGTTCTGTATCTCTGATATCCGATATCTACCTGTTCTGTATCTCTGATATCTGATATCTACCTGTTCTGTATCACTGATATCTTCTCTTTTTCTGTATATCTGATATAATATCTACCATTCCTATATCACAGATATCTACCTGTTTTATATTTTTGATATCTGTTATCTACCTTTTCTGTATATCTGATATCTTATATCTACCTTTTCTGTATCTGATATCTACCTTTTCTGTATGTAATATCTGATATCTACCCTTTTTTTGTATATCTTGTAAATGATATCTACCTTTCATGTATCTCTGATATCTGATATCTACCATTTCTGTATCTCTGATATCTACCTTTTTTGTATTTCTGATATCACTTGTTCTGTATCTGATATCTACCTTTCATGTATCTCTGATATCTGATATCTACCATTTCTGTATTTCTGATATCTACCTTTTTTGTATTTCTTATATCACTTGTTCTGTTTCTGATATCTACCTTTCCTGTATCTCCGATATCTGATATCTACCATTTCTGTATCTCCTATACCTACCTGTTCTGTATCTCTGCTATCAAGGACAGTGTTTCGTTGTCCCTTTTAACTTCATTCACATACAGCGACAAATCCTATAGACATACAAAAAGGCACCATCAAATCATGAAAATATCTTTCACATTGTTTTCCCCAAATTTATGATAAACATTCTGATTGTGCTTAATTACCCCTCAGGTACTATAATAACTTAATTATCCCAAGTGACTCAAAGTATTATTTTGCACATTTCATACTCAGGAAAAAGGAAATTAGTGCTATAAATGCTTAAGTCGGCAAAAATTAAAGAGATTTACGCGGCCATACTGTCAACTTTGGTGTATATGGACACATTTTCTGGGATTGAAATTGTGTGTTTCTCGGCTGCTGTTTGTATACGGTGCCATGCTCGTTTACGTCGAAGACTACCGAATAGATCACATGGTCCGTCACGTGGCAATTCTGTCTTGCCCTGTCACAGCAAAAATGGAAACCGAGGTGTATGTAAACAAAGACATGTGTGTCATGTTTTACACCTTGTTTCTCCTTTCTGATGCATGTCTTGTTGCTATATACTATTATTTTATCATAAAATAATCCTGGTTCATTGTAAAACACAATTACCACAGATGATTATCGTATTTTAAATAGTTCAAGTCATCGATTGCTGGCGACGAAATTTAGCTAGCAGAAGCCCAAAAGGGGATCAGAGATGCATATATATATTTATGTGGAAAGTCGGAATCAAATTTTATTTTGTCTGTTCCTAGATGTGTCTCCTGCATTTCTGTGTAACCCTCTTGGCTTGCCTCTTTTAAGGTCTTTAATCTCCCTGTTTACTTTGCCATCTTCGTCACCAAAGACTCCAGCTGGCTTCGCATAGCTGCGCCCTGTTATTATTTTTTTCGGACAAACGCATGCGCAGTACTACTCGTACAAGACTAAATATTATGCAATACAAGCGGAACGTTGAATTAAAATGAGAGCATTATATGCAATTATCAAATATGTTGGCAGACACTTTTAATTAGTGCTATTAAGAGAAAGTGTCAGTTTTGTGCCATATTTTCTGAAAATGACACTCTTTATATTTTTTAACAGTGATATTTACCATTATAGTCCCTTTAACAATATGACGATTATTATATTATTATTTTTTCTACTTAATTACTTTGTGCCCGCTATGAATCAATTGGGATGTACCTAGCAGAAATCCAGCATATATATTTCACAATACATGTAATCAAATATGATTGTTACAACTTTTAAAAATAACAGCAAAAAAGAACATTATCATAGAATGGAAAGTGAATTCTATATTAAACAGAAATTAAAAAGAACCAAAGGGACGCACCATCATAGCCTCGAGGCCAGCCTCAAGTGTACGGATGTCTTCTGAATTCTTGTTCGTCTGTCGCATTAGCTCCTAAAACAAGTAACAGTAACAGGATAGTGCTCACTTTCCATCTGACAATAACTTGATATGTCCAAGACTTTATCTGACAATATCTAGATATGATTCACTCTTCATCCAACAGTAACCGGATAGTGCTCACTTTCCATCTGACAATAACTTGATATGTCAAAGCCATTATCTGACAACATCTCGATATGATTCACTCTTCACCCAACAGGAACAGGATAGTGCTCACTTTCTATCTGACAATAACTTGATATGTCCAAGCCTTTATCTGACAATATCTCGATATGATTCACTCTTCATCCAACAGTAAAAGGATAGTGCTCACTTTCAATCTGACAATAACTTGATATGTCCAAGCCATTATCTGACAATATCTCGATATGATTCACTCTTCATCCAACAGTAACAGGATAGTGCTCACTTTCCATCCGACAATAACTTGATATGTCCAAGCCTTTATCTGACAATATCTCGATATGATTCACTCCTCATCCAACAGTAAAAGGATAGTGCTCACTTTCAATCTGACAATCACTTGATATGTCCAAGCCATTATCTGACAATATCTCGATATGATTCACTCCTCATCCAACAGTAGCTGGATATGGCTCACTCTTCATCTGACAATTACTTGATATGTCCAAGCCTTTATCTGACAATATCTAAATATGATTCACTCTTCATCCAACAGTAGCTGGATATGGCTCACTCTTCATCTGACAATTACTTGATATGTCCACGCCTTTATCTGACAATATCTCGATATGATTCACTCCTCATCCAACAGTAGCTGGATATGGCTCACTCTTCATCTGACAATTACTTGATATGTCCAAGCCTTTATCTGACAATATCTCGATATGATTCATTCTTCATCCAACAGGAACAGGATAGTGCTCACTTTCCATCCGACAATAACTTGATATGTCCAAGCCTTTATCTGACAATATCTAGATATGATTCACTCCTCATCCAACAGTAAAAGGATAGTGCTCACTTTCAATCTGACAATCACTTGATATGTCCAAGCCATTATCTGACAATATCTTGATATGATTCACACTTCATCCAACAGTAAAAGGATAGTGCTCACTTTCAATCTGAAAATAACTTGATATGTCCAAGCCATTATCTGACAATATCTAGATATGATTCACTCTTCATCCAACAGTAACAGGATAGTGCTCACTTTCCATCCGACAATAACTTGATATGTCCAAGCCATTATCTGACAATATCTCGATATGATTCACTCCTCATCCAACAGTAGCTGGATATGGCTCACTCTTCATCTGACAATTACTTGATATGTCCATGCCATTATCTGACAATATCTAGATATGATTCACTCTTCATCCAACAGTAACCGGATAGTGCTCACTTTCCATCTGACAATAACTAGATATGTCCAAGCCATTATCTGACAATATCTTGATATGATTCACACTTCATCCAACAGTAAAAGGATAGTGCTCCCTTTCAATCTGACAATAACTTGATATGTCAAAGCCATTATCTGACAATATCTCGATATGATTCACTCCTCATCCAACAGTAAAAGGATAGTGCTCACTTTCCATCTGACAATAACTGGATATGTCCAAGCCTTTATCTGACAATATCTAAATATGATTCACTCTTCATCCAACAGGTACAGGATAGTGCTCACTTTCCATCTGACAATAACTTGATATGTCCAAGCCTTTATCTGACAATATCTAAATATGATTCACTCTTCATCCAACAGTAGCTGGATATGGCTCACTCTTCATCTGACAATTACTTGATATGTCCATGCCATTATCTGACAATATCTAGATATGATTCACTCCTCATCCAACAGTAAAAGGATAGTGCTCCCTTTCAATCTGACAATAACTTGATATGTCAAAGCCATTATCTGACAATATCTCGATATGATTCCCTCTTCATCCAACAGGAACAGGATAGTGCTCACTTTCCATCTGACAATAACTGGATATGTCCAAGCCTTTATCTGACAATATCTAAATATGATTCACTCTTCATCCAACAGTAACCGGATAGTGCTCACTTTCCATCTGACAATAACTGGATATGTCCAAGCCTTTATCTGACAATATCTAAATATGATTCACTCTTCATCCAACAGGTACAGGATAGTGCTCACTTTCCATCTGACAATAACTTGATACGTCCAAGACTTTATCTGACAATATCTAGATATGATTCACTCCTCATCCAACAGTAGCTGGATATGGCTCACTCTTCATCTGACAATAACTAGATAGGGCCAAGCCTTTATCTGACAATAACTAGATATGTCCATGCCATTATCTGACAATATCTAGATATGATTCACTCTTCATCCAACAGTAAAAGGATAGTGCTCCCTTTCAATCTGACAATAACTTGATATGTCAAAGCCATTATCTGACAATATCTCGATATGATTCCCTCTTCATCCAACAGGAACAGGATAGTGCTCACTTTCCATCTGACAATAACTTGATACGTCCAAGACTTTATCTGACAATATCTAGATATGATTCACTCCTCATCCAACAGTAGCTGGATATGGCTCACTCTTCATCTGACAATTACTTGATATGTCCACGCCTTTATCTGACAATATCTCGATATGATTCCCTCTTCATCCAACAGTAAAAGGATAGTGCTCACTTTCAATCTGACAATAACTTGATATGTCCAAGCCTTTATCTGACAATATCTAAATATGATTCACTCTTCATCCAACAGTAACAGGATAGTGCTCACTTTCCATCTGACAATAACTGGATATGTCCAAGCCTTTATCTGACAATATCTAAATATGATTCACTCTTCATCCAACAGTAACAGGATAGTGCTCACTTTCCATCCGACAATAACTTGATATGTCCAAGCCTTTATCTGACAATATCTAAATATGATTCACTCTTCATCCAACAGTAGCTGGATATGGCTCACTCTTCATCTGACAATAACTAGATATGGCCAAGCCTTTATCACACAGTAACTAGACATGTCCAAGCCTTGATCTCACAGTAACTAGATATGTCCAAGCGTTTATCACACAGTGACTAGACATGTCCAAGCGTTTATCTCACAGTAACTAGACATGTCCAAGCGTTTATCTCACAGTAACTAGATATGTCCAAGCCTTTATCTTACAGTAACTAGATGATTCAATGTTCATTTAATAGTAACTTGATATTACAAAATCTTATTTAAAATCATCTAGATAAGATTCTGTTTTTTGTCTAAAGCAAAAGAATCAGTTTTCCTTGTAGTGGTAACTAGATGGTATTGAGCCTTGGTCTAACATTCATGTATACTAGATACCATTAAAATATTTCTTTCCGTTTTGCTTTTGTAAGGTATTAACATTATTCCTTTGTGATCAAAATGCACATACTTAAAAATACCTGGTTTGGACAAAAACATCTGTTATTCTTTTTTAATTATTTATAATAACTGGAAATGAGAGCAAGAGAAGATATAGCTTACCCGAAGAAGGAGATGATACTTCAGGACCCGCTGCATAGGAACATGTAATAAATCACGTAGCTTAAACTTGCCCTCATTTGCACGTTTTTCACAGGTCTGAAAAATACAATACTCACAGACAAAAAAAATACAAAACTCACAGATATGTACATGAACAGGACAAACAAATACAAAACTCACAGATATGTACATTGACAGGACTGAAAAATCTTAAGTTTGTAAATTTTGAACACCTAGCAAACTGGCAATATTCATCAAATGAATTGAATTGTATTGCTGAACACTGAAAAGGCAAAAGGTCATGGACTGCAGCTCACAGATAAAATGTAATGTAAACAACCATCTTTACGGAAAAAAATAAATCTTGATTAATCATGTTTTGTTATCAGATATATTTTATTCTCATTAGTGAATATGCTAGCCAACTATCACTCTTTGAGGTATGAGTATATGTAATATTGACAAAATGTAACTTTACACATTTACATAGTTACGTTTTTACCGGCTTCATATTAGCGCGTCCGATATGTACCTTCAATCAATGGATTTTAAGGCAAAAATTGACATGTAAAAAGTCTATAGTATGTATAACAGATTCCAAAAATTTAATTTTAAGATAACATTACCAACATTTTTGCAACAAAAATATTTTGCTATACAGTCTCAACTTATCTTGAATTTTTTTAATCCAAACTAAACTCACCTCTACTTGTGCTTTAACCGTTGTGTCATTTCGCTTAAGAATGTCATCTATTTTTTCCTGTGCCTTCGGTAGGTTTGAACAGTAGTCGCCATATACGAGTAGCTTTGACTTCCACTTGATGAAAACCTCAGCAATTTTGCTACCCGAACCAGTTGCGACAGAACATGCAACTTGACAGGCTTGCTGCAGCTCCACCAATAGGGCTGTATGAATCTCTAACATTTTCTGGACAAGAAAACAGGAACACATGCAGTAAATCACCTCATTTCAGTAAGAAGTACTTAAGATTTAAAATGTTTTTCAAAATATTTGACCGCAAATATGCCCCACTTTGGCAAATGTCCAGAGAACAGGTTGGGTGCTTGCAATTAAGCCCCCTCCCTAATTTTGTGTCTCTCCTAAAAAATACACTGTACATGGTCCTTTTTAGATGAGATTGAAGGTTGACTATTTCCTAGCATTCATACAGAAATTAATATGTAATGAAAGAGTTTCCTGATTTCTGGTAGTCTGATTTTTCTTTTTTTGATCAAGCTGCTTAAAGCTCAAAGTGGAATATATGCAAAACTACAGAACATGAGGAACCACATTACTTATTTAAATTGAGACTGAAATTTCCTTTTCTGAGAAATAGCTATTAAAAATGTCAACAGTCATATCCAAGATGTCTGCCGGGCTTCATGGGAAATAGTGATAACCTTTCTCAACTGTCAAAATCCAAGATGGCTGCCCAACGATTACCGATAGTCTCAAAATAAAACATGCGCAACTTCAGACTAAAGGGAACCTATATATATAATATCTAAGAAAGATCTGTCAAGTAAGTATGTAATTGCTAAACAATCAAGGATATTTGATTTTATCCTAAAATGATATAGGTCTAAATCGTCTATGTGGGTCGAAATATTGAAAATCTCACCTCTATGTGTGCAAATATCACATCGCGGTCTGTAGCCGGTATCACATCCCTCAGTGGCTTTGTGAAGTGCTGTGATTAAACGGATCAGTAGTCAATCACACTTAAGAAATTGTGTAATGTCATTAACATCAATGGGTTGGTACTCAATCACATGTAAGAAATTGTGTAATGTCATTAACATCAAAGGAGTGAAAACTAGTGTGAGATCACCAATAACCCAAAAGTTTAGACTTGTGAAGTATATTTACATTGGAAATGTATTAAAAGAATAGGTTTAGTGGCAAAATTAGTCACCAAAGAGTTCCAATCACAAACATTAGCATTAGACATTTGCCAATCATTCCTCCAGCATGTTATCTTACAATCTTATTTTCCTATTGGCAAGTATTTAGACTTCCTAGATCACAGCTTGTGTACAACAATACTAACCTGCACCAACATGGTCAAAGCATCTACGTAGTTCTTCTCCGTGTCGTGAATTTCTTTCACACAGTAGTCAAGCTTTGTAACAGGGGGAGGTAACTCTGAGGGCTAGAAGAAAACAATTCACATTGTCAAAATTCCATGGAGGATTGATCTTAGTTTAAGAAGAGAGGAACCCACACTAGTTATAAATGGAGAGAGAGTAAGTTAAATCTAAAACACATATTTAATACAGCTTTCTATTGGATGTTTAATTTGATTAAGCAAAAATGTGATACTTATCAATTTCAACATATAGATATCTTAAAGAAAGCATCTGAATTTGTGCAAATTAGGAATTTTAAAATAAACTGGACATTCCTGGCTGGTGTTGATATAAATAACTTCTTAAATTATTTTGTTCCATAATAATTCTTTATTGATCAAAGAAATGAAGAACTAATTACTATCAGACATCAAAAGTTACCAGATGTGTGTCATTAACTGATAACTAAATATAGAACGATCACAATCTGAGGATAGCTATTATCAAATGCAAAGAAGCATAAATATAAGCTGATAAACAAACCTTTAAACTTAGATGTTAACAATGAACCAATTTCTTTGTCTTATTGTGAATTATTGGACCATACAGGCAGTTCACGTTGCTCTCTGAACAAGGTTTATATAGATCACAACAACAACGTATACAAATTACAGGACAGCTGGATTTTACAACATCAAGATGCTGAATCATGTCATATGTCAATCCATGCATTAACACTACTGAACATTGCTGTCCATATGGTTCTAAAAGCTGGTAAACACTAATATTAAATGATCTTCCGATTTGTTAACACTTATGATTCTTAACTCATTCACCCCTGAAGACAAATTTGAACTCTCCCAATTCAAAGGCTGGAATAGTTCATTATGAAATTTCAGGGGTGAATGAGTTAATGACTATTTTCATAGTGCCTTAACTCCAGTTAGCACCTGATTATAATGAAGATTATACTATTGTCTTTTGGTATTTATCTGTATGAGAACAAATAGCTCTCACTATCCCCCTCTGACCTTGTCCTGTATTGGTAAAACATCTACCTGGGGAAGCGTAATACTATATCTAAAAAGTGCAATGATATCAATGCATCAGGAGTTAGTTTTTTCCACATCAAAAGTTTTTTCTGCATTGATGTAAGTTTAAGCATGAAGGTTAAATTCCTGGAAATGTATAGTTACCAGTAGTGAATAAAAAAATAATCTTGTAACAAAGTTCAGGATATCTAACAAGGAAAAGTGTTCTCCACATCTGGACATTTCGTATCAAAAATGAGCAAAGGATCATATATGTATAGTGGGGAATGAGATCAAACTTTAGGATTAAAGACGGAGTACGCAAGATATTCCCTGGACAATGTGATAGATGGACTTACTCACTGAGGATGGAGTACATACTCTGGTAATACCGGTGGGGACAGACTCACTGAGGACGGAGTACATACTCTGGTAATACCAGTGGGGTCAGACTAACTGAGGACGGAGTACATACTGTGGTAATACCAGTGGGGTCAGACTCACTGAGGACGGAGTACAAACTCTGGTAATACCAGTGGGGTCAGACTAACTGAGGACGGAGTACATACTGTGGTAATACCGGTAGGGGACAGACTCACTGAGGGCGGAGTACAAACTGTGGTAATACCGGTAGGGGACAGACTCACTGAGGACAGAGTACAAACTGTGGTAATACCAGTAGGGGACAGACTCACTGAGGGCGTAGTACAAACTCTGGTAATACCAGTGGGGTCAGACTCACTGAGGACGGAGTACAAACTGTGGTAATACCGGTAGGGGACAGACTCACTGAGGGCGTAGTACATTTACTCTGGTAATACCAGTGGGGTCAGACTCACTGAGGACAGAGTACATACTGTGGTAATACCGGTAGGGGACAGACTCACTGAGGGCGTAGTACAAACTCTGGTAATACCGGTGGGGGACAGACTCACTGCGGGCGTAGTACAAACTCTGGTAATACCGGTGGGGTCAGACTCACTGAGGATGGAGTACATACTGTGGTAATACCGGTAGGGGACAGACTCACTGCGGGCGTAGTACATACTCTGGTAATACCAGTGGGTCAGACTCACTGAGGATGGAGTACAAACTCTGGTAATACCGGTAGGGTCAGACTCACTGAGGACGGAGTACATACTGTGGTAATACCGGTAGGGTACAGACTCACTGAGGGTGTAGTACAAACTCTGGTAATACCAGTGGGGACAGACTCACTGAGGACGGAGTACATACTGTGGTAATACCGGTAGGGTACAGACTCACTGAGGGCGTAGTACAAACTCTGGAAATACCGGTAGGGGACAGACTCACTGAGGGCATAGTACAAACTCTGGTAATACCGGTGGGGCACAGACTCCCTGAGGGCGTAGTACAAACTCTGGTAATACCGGTGGGGCACAGACTCCCTGAGGGCGTAGTACAAACTCTGGTAATACCAGTGGGGCACAGACGCACTGAGGGCGTAGTACATATACTCTGGTAATACCAGTGGGGTCAGACTCATTGAGGACGGAGTACAAACTCTGGTAATACTGGTGAGGTCAGACTCACTGAGGACGGAGTACATACTGTGGTAATAACGGTAGGGGACACACAGACTCCCTGCGTAGTACAAACTCTGGTAATACCTGTGGGGGACAGACTCACTGAGGACGGAATACAAATTACGGTAATAGTACAAACTCTGGTAATACTGGTGAGGTCAGACTCACTGAGGACGGAGTACATACTGTGGTAATACCGGTAGGGGACAGACTCACTGAGGGCGTAGTACAAACTCTGGTAATACCAGTGGGGGACAGACTCAGTGAAGATGGAATACAAATTACGGTAATACCGGTGGGGGACAGACTCACTGAGGACGGAATACAAATTACGGTAATACCGGTGGGGGACAGACTCACTGAGGACAGAATACAAACTCTGGTAATACCGGTAGGGGTCAGACTCACTGAGGACGGAGTACAAACTCTGGTAATACCAGTGGGGACAGACTCACTGCGGGCGTAGTACATACTCTGGTAATACCAGTGGGGTCAGACTCACTGAGGACGGAGTACATACTGTGGTAATTCCGGTAGGGGGCAGACTCACTGAGGGCGTAGTACAAACTCTGGCAATACCTGTGGGGGACAGACTCACTGAGGGCGTAGTACATAAACTCTGGTAATACCAGTGGGGTCAGACTCACTGAGGATGGAGTACATACTGTGGTAATTCCGGTAGGGGGCAGACCCACTGAGGGCGTAGTACAAACTCTGGCAATACCTGTGGGGGACAGACTCACTGAGGACGGAGTACAAACTCTGGTAATACCAGTGGGGCACAGACTCCTTGAGGACGGAGTACAAACTGTGGTAATAACGGTAGAGGACAGACTCACTGAGGGCGTAGTACAAACTCTGGTAATACCTGTGGGGGACAGACTCACTGAGGGCGTAGTACATACTCTGGTTATACCAGTGGGGTCAGACTCACTGAGGACAGAGTACATACTGTGGTAATACCGGTAGGGGACAGACTCACTGAGGGCGTAGTACAAACTCTGGTAATACTGGTGAGGGACAGACTCACTGAGGGCGTAGTACATACTCTGGTTATACCAGTGGGGTCAGACTCACTGAGGACGGAGTACAAACTCTGGTAATACCGGTGAGGTCAGACTCCCTGAGGACGGAGTACATACTGTGGTAATACCGGTAGGGGACAGACTCACTGAGGGCGTAGTACAAACTCTGGTAATACCGGTGGGGGACAGACTCACTGAGGAGGGAATACAAACTCTGGTAAATCGGTAATACCAGTGAGGGACTGACTCACTGAGGAGGGAATACAAACTCTGGTAAATCGGTAATACCAGTGAGGAACTGACTCACTGAGGAGGGAGAACAAACTCTGGTAAATCGGTAATACCAGTGAGGGACTGAATCACTGAGGAGGGAGTACAAACTCTGGTAAATCGGTAAAACCGGTGGGGACTGACTCACTGAAGACGGAATACAGTATCACATATCAACTCTCTTTGTAAGGCACATGTCAGGTAAAACTCTGGTCAATCATAAAAATGTAATTTACCTGTTCTGTTGCCTGGAAGCTAAACTCATTCTTGAAAGTCTAACGGTTACTGTAATGCTGTGTAACATGCATTGTAAAATTAAACATAATCCTAATTAATGTGATGAGCAATGTATACAGTGATCCTTATACCATACGAGGGCTCTGGAATTTTTTCGTTCTGTAATATCAATCAACCAATTCTACCAAATCGCACATTTGTGCAGAGAGAAGCGCACAACAGGGCGAACGATTGTTAAATCGCACAGCTGTGTGGAGAGAAGCGCACAATGGGACGAACGATTGTTAAATCGCACAGTTGTGTGGAGAGAAGCGCACATTGGGACGAACGATTGTTAAATCGCACAGTTGTGTGGAGAGAAGCACACAATGGGACGAACAATTGTTAAATCCCACAGTTGTGTGCACCATGGGTGAACGATGTATGCACTATGTGCATAGCTATTTTTTGGTGCGTCGTTGTGCAGTCCCACCACTGTACAAAGGTATAGTCCCCTCCAGGAGTACTGCTGTAGGGTTTATTACCAGTAAAGCATTAATGTCCTGAATTATTGTTAAAAATTGCATATTAAGTTTGCTGGCAAAGCTTCAGTTACAGATAACTGAATTATTAGTAACACATAAAAAATCTGTGTCAATGCAATTAAGTTACAGGATATTGAATTATTAGTAATGTATATGTATCAAAATTCTGCTTTATTGTGATTAAGATATTAAAATGGTAGATATGGTTTTTTTAAATTCATTTATGTGAAACTACTGGTTAAGTACTAAGATTATGTGTTTTTGTAAATTATAGGTTATAAAATTACCAGTAATTGTTCTGGACTCTGTAAATTATATGAAATTGTTCATTATAAGTTAAAGTATGTTATTGAAATCACACACAGTTATACTTACTGCTACTGAATCAACAATAATTAATTAGTTACAACAGACCACTGCTTCAAATACCAATGTAGCTCAGTTACCATATCAATAATACTTAACCGTTTCATGGACTTATGAGACACACTGCATCCTGTCTCAATTTTGAATTAGCGATGTTATAAAATGTCCCACAAGACTACAGTCATTCCACGTTAAAGGGGTTCAGTTAAAAATGTCAGTTCCACTCATGATGATGTTGTTTAGTGAACCATTAGGAATAGTGTACAACAGCAAAAGATAAAACCGTGGAGTTTGAAGAGTGTTGTTATGTATCAGAGGGTACAATGTGTATCGTTATGTATTAGTGTTGTATCAGAGGGTACAATGTGTATCGTTATGTATTAGTGTTGTATACACGTAACTTACAGTTACAGGATGTGACCCTCGTTTGTGTCTCCGAGCGCATAAGTCCTCGTAAATTTCTTCATCGTCATCTTGATAAACTTTGTCATAAATTTCCTCATTATCGTCTAGATCATTTTCACTGTAGCACAGGGTATGTAAAACAAAAAGCAAACACCATGGTGCAAGACAAGAGGAGAGGAACACTACGTGACTCACACCATACACACACAGGTACATATATCAACACTAAATGTTCAACATGCATCTTTGGATGAAGCAAGCTCCTTTCCATACATATAAAGGTACATAAAGCTGAAAAAAATGGAAAGCTTTTCACCATTCATTTTATACTCAAAGTTTTATAAGCTTCACCATTCATTTTATACTCAAAGTTTTATAAGCTAATTGTAAAGGCTCTGAAACAAATCAGCCAAATAAATATTTACTTAAAAGGGAAACTTTGATTAGAGTGCATGGAAGTATAATGTCAACAACTAGCTTTCTTAGACATTCTTTAACTATGAGTGACAAACTAGACTTCTCTCATTTTCACCCATCGAAGTGAAAGTGGAAATTCTCAGATGTGGAAATATTCAAGTTGTGTCCCTTCGAACTGATCACGGAAATGTTGGTGTGGATATTTTTGTGGTGACAATGTTACGGTTCTGAAATCTTTATATTCATATATATGCATGTACATTTTTTCATAATCTGTAGAATCTTAAATACAGATTTGTTCATGCTAAATTTCTCAAGGTAAAAACCATGACCATTTCCACACTGTGATAACTTCCACTTTTACAGTTATACCTTAATTATAGTATTAACGACATTTTTCTCATCAATGGTAATATTGCAGTGTGATATTTATTTTTATAAATATCTTTAAGACATTTTTGTGTCTTTTATTTTAGGTTTGTAAACTAAAACATGATTTTTCTGTCTTTTTATGTGTTTTATGGTGATGCAAAGCTTCATTCGAGATTTCAGGAAATGCAACTTATGTATTAGTGTAACATATCAAACAGAAAACATATCAAACAGAAAACTACCATGTGGAGACAAATGTTTGGTAAAAGATGAAAAGGAACATTTTAAAATAATGATCATATACATGTTTCTAAAACTCATCTGTGTATGGTTTTAACATATCGCCATTAAATATAAGACAAAAATGAATTATAATAATTACCAGAAAAAAAATTGAACAAATTTTGTTAGGAACTTTTTAATCATATTAAGATTCATTGCCATACATGATAGTTTTAGAATACATTACATGACAATTAGCACTTTCAATAGCATTTATCTCGCATGCACAACTGAAATAACTAAAATTTTCAATAAAACAAAAACATGAACATAAAGCAGACATCCACTGAACATTCAAGATTGACCGGGTGATACAAGACATCATGTCATGTAAACCTCCACTAGATGGCACTGTGATGGTATATCACCATGACAATACCTGTGAAATGGAATTAAGATTAATGGAGCACAGATCATCATAAATCTTCTCATCCTGTCCCGTATCAGTGTGCTCGAGGTCATGGGGCATGTCATGGTCACTGGAATCATAAAGACACTTGTACATCACACACAGGCTTAATGTATTACTACAACACAAACTATTACACGGGTTAGACATCCACTACAGAGACAAACGTCACACGGATTTCAATTCCTGTTACATCTGAATCTTTAACACTATATCATGTCCGTCTGTAGAAACAATAGTAATGATCATCAAATTATCAGTCATGAGGAACAGAGTTATTTCCTAGTGCAAAAACAAGAAATCACCTTTTTCCATAGACATTTAAGAACTTTTTTTCCATACTTTGAATAAAAACTTCAGCCCCTTTTTAAAATGTTATTTCAAAATATATGAACATGTTTATCATTAACCATTAATTGCAAAATGTTACTAGTTACAATAAAACACTGATTTTACGCAACAATACAAACATCAAATAAACAGCTTTCAATTCATTAAGATGCACATAAAACTGTACCAGGAGCTGTCACCCCGACATTTAGCAGAGTGAGATTCAGTTTTTGAGGAAGATCATATGCACCTGAGGAAAAAATAGCCCGTTACCAGAGACTTCTGCCATGATTGTGAGTATTGTCAGAAATGAGTGCTTTTGAAACTGGTTTTTCTGTATGCATAAGACAGCAGATCAGCAAAGGATTTATGAGAAAGTTGCTTACAGTGCCATCCGAGGTAGGTTACCATAGATATCCTCATCATCGTCATCTGCCACAGGGAGGGGAGGCGCTCGATGTGTTCTGTGGTTTGGTGGGAAACCGCTGCAAACAAACGTAACCTGTAAGGCCTTGTATCTGACAAACAGAACTGTAAGACTTTGTATCTGACAAACAGAACTGTAAGACTTTGTATCTGACAAACAGAACTGTAAGACTTTGTATCTGACAAACAAATGAGGAATCAATATTTTTGCATAACAGTGTAGATACATGAAATGGAATAGTGTAAAAGTGTTATCTCATGTGCAGGTCATGCCTTTATCTTATTTCCCCCTGACTTAGTGACTTTATGAAATAACACATTACACAGTACCTGCTAATAGAGAAATTAAGCATCTTATATAAGGTAAAATGAATTTAAGGGAATATATCTTTCAACCTTAATGACCAGTCAACTTGACATTTGACCTAAAAGAAGATAGACATCTACCTATTACAATTGAGGTAAGAAAAGTTTAAGTCATCAGTTTGGTTTACCTCCATATCAGGGTATATAACCTCCTAATATGGCTTTTAACCCTCAAAATATTAGAGGCTTGCTATACAATGGGGTTAGAATTAATGATTGATGCTAGATTTTACAATAATTGTGTTATTGAGCAGAAATCAGCAGCTAATCAGATTGAAAGAATCAACTTCAAATGACCTTGACCTTTAAAAGAATGACCTCCCTAATATTTGATTTTATTAGTAAGAATATTTTTTTAACTGCATAACAAAATTGAAACTGATGAACAAACATGTGACAGTAATATTTGCTATTGTATTGTGGGCAGAGGTAAACTATTCAAAGAAATTGACAGCAATTTTATCCAAGCAGATGCATGCTACATTTTGGTGACATTAAGTATAGGTCAAGTTCATTTATTTGAATAAGCATGATAGCCCTTTACCCCAACAACCTTCAGAACAATATCCTAATTCTATATGCCTCCAAATTCTGTATTCTGGAGAAAAGTTACTGAGTTTTCAATATATTTGATTCCTATGACATGAAAAGAGACAAGGTCATTCACTTGAACAAACTACCTTGTAGATAGTCCTGGACTCTAGCCTCATAGTAAGTTCTGTGTTTTGTAGACAAAATTGTTTGAAGTTTTGAACTGATTTGACCCCTATCTTTGAAAGTGAGAAAAGCAACTTTATTTCAACAAATCTGGCCACCCTTTACCCAAGCATGTTATAAAATCAATATCTTGTTTCTAGCCTCAGACATGCAGTTGAGCGGACAGAATTATTTGAATTTTTTGACATATTCCACTTTGACCCCAGTGATCTTGGAAATGGGTCAAGGTCATTTCTTTGAACAAAATTGATATCAATGACGAATGAGTTCAATTCCAGCAAGCTACATGACAAATATTTTTTCTAAGTCTTACGATACTGTAGGAGAAGTTGCTTAGATTTCTCACAATTTTTTCCCTAGGCCTGCGACTTCTTCAGATGGATGAGATTATTTAAAGCTACAGTATCATGATTCGTGGTATTTGTTCTGCAAATGTCCCCTTTTAACTAGATGTTGACACCCTTAACTTCAGCAAAATATGTTTATAAAGGCAAAATTTACAAGTAAATAAAACATTTAAGATGACTTCATTTTAGATAATTGACAGCTGATAAAGGCATAGACATATGTGTAGATATTCCAGATTGCATCTTTTATTTTTGGAGCTACATATATAGAAATTATCTTTTTTTTATATTGTGGTTATTGCAACAAGGAGGCAAATAGTATATATGGGACATGTTTTTGTTGGGTTGTATGATAACTGCAAGGTGAACCTCCAATCCAGATGTGAAAATTAAAAGCAACTGTGATATAACCAGACCTCAAAGCTCCCCCGTATAATGATGGCAGTGTTGTGTAGATGTTACATAGCAGATCATTATTATAACAGTTTACTTAACAGCTTTACTCCTCACAATGCCTTCAACACTTGATCATTAACATTCTACCACTTTCTAAATACAGCTGCTTTAAACAAAATACACATTACTCAAAACTCAGTAAATTAGCTGTTCATACAAGTAAATATATGTACCATGATCGTTTCCAGATACCCTAGCTTCATCATCCTAGAACATTGCCCAATGCTTTATGGCAAAATCCCAATTACTTGTAAAGCTTTTAAATAGAGCAAATAGGAATGGGATAAGAAAGGATTTTTTTAAAACAAAATAATCAGTAACAAGAAAAAAAAATGTGCTGACACACAAATAATAGACAGTTTGTTTCTGCAGAAAAGATGCTTATTCACTATCAGCTCATCAGCATTCTCGTAACAGAAATAACATAAAGCTATGTGCTCTAAATAATTTTTCACTTTGCTGAACACAATTTTATTCTGAAATGGTTTAATTTAAAAGTTATGCAAAATGATGGATTGATACTAAATTTTATGGATGTTATATTGATTCCAAAAGATTCATAAATGAGATAAGAAAGGATATGAATTTATTTTAATGGGATGTGAATCATATTGTTGGCTGAATACTCATTCAATACGTTGATCAGTGAATCATTTCCAGCCTTAGACAGCTAATCAGCTGGATTGGGAGTGCCTGATAAAGTCCTAAAGCTTGTGCTGCACATTTATATAACATTTCAATGCCCTTTAGTTCACTTACAATTTGTATCCAACAAACAAGTTAGAAACACAAATAAGATCTCCTTTCCTTCATTATGTTTTGGGATGGGCTTTCCAAATTTCAGAAGGGAAGGTAGAAGGAGGATTGTAGTAACTAATAAACTTTAATATACATTAGGCAAGTTCCATGCGTTCCAACAACCGGATAGTTATGCTGATTTTATCTAATCAATCCGTTTATTAAAATTTCAAAAAATTACAAATGTACAATAAAATTTGTATTGTGTCCCTCCCTTTACATGTACCAGGGTTGTAGTATTGTGTTGATCTGTTGGCCAGTCTGTACTACACTGTCTGATAAAGATTCCCTGACTGGGATGAATAAGGTATGAAGTGATACAGCTTTTTTTCTGTACTTACCTATAATGACTTTGTGCAGTATCAGTTTTTGACAGACGAGACAATGTCATCAGAACCTGAAAGATAGCACAAATTTAAATAGAAATTCAACTATCATATAATATATATATATTAGCCAAAAGGCAGATTTAGTAAAATTAAACTGGCTTGGCCTATATTTTCCTAGTGAATATTGAAAACTTGAACTAGCCTTGACAAAATATCTTAGAGAAACTGGCTAGGGCAATTGTACATCCCTGATATTATAATAATTAATTTGATTTTAAACAAAATCAAAAGTAATTCTCATTTTTGTGCCATTGATCTGAACTTTGAATACCACATTGTTTAACCTTTGTTTATTATATGTATAATATGAAGATTCTGGCTCCACAGCTGTCAACAACCAATTCTAGTGATCGGTATCTGAGTAGTACCTTTCGGAAGTCTTTGACATCAAAGAGGTCTTGGGGTTCAAACAGGTCTGCATCTCGCAGACCAAACACCCTTTTACATGTCTGCAGGAAAGTTCTGATGTTCTTCAGGCACAAAAACTGTCAACAGAAAAACACTGACACTTTTGACAAATCTGTCCTAAAGCAATTAATATAAGGTGCAGTGTACAACGTATCAGTATGATCAACTCAATCTATACAATTATCTCAAAAATTCAGTAAATAAACCAATCAATACATATTTCAGTTAGTGCTAACATATCAAATATGTGCATTTGTTACTGTTATTTTTTTATATAAAAAATTTGTGGATGAATATATCTATTTTCGAAACTTCCATAATTGTGCTTGCATCACACAATAACATTGGTCAAAACAACTGTTTACTTTCTCTTTGTCCCCATTTCTTTTTATAATTATAAATAATACAAAGTAGATATTGAAGGAAATTGAGTGAGAAAGTGAAATAATGTGTACAACTCTAGACATAACAAAATCTTAATTTCTATAATACAACAATATCACTTTGGACCTGCAATGTATTCATATTGATAACAATACGTTTAATTTATGGTCAATTCAACAGACACATCAATATTTCTTTTGAAATATCGAGTGTCAGTATTCTTGAAATTTATCACTTCATTATTACAATAAACTTCAAATAGCATCATAGCATCCGAAAACAAAAGAGAGTACTGCTGAGACAAAATGTACACCCCAATTACATATATATATATGTACCATGAAGTTTCTATTGCAGAACAAAGGAAACTTGTGTCATACTGTATACTAACTTAGAATTCTAGATCTTCTGATGCATTCTTGTAACAAAAAGTATCAATTTAGTATACTGGAATGTGATCAGATTTTTTTTTTACATTGGTAATATTTACTCAGAAATGTTAAATTATTTCTTGGCAATGTTGAAATGTGAACACATATTGCTCTTTACACGGCCCTCCTTAACCTTGCCTTTATCTTTTATAGACAAAACTCTGAATACAAATTGCCTCCCTTTGCCCATAAACAAAATATTTTTTAACAAAACATACATATGGCTATACACTATAAATTATAATGAATGAAAGAGTGGTTTGGGACCCCATAATTTCAATATGCAACATTCTGCTTTCTCAAAATACATTTATATATATATCATAAAAGCAGAAAAATGTATATACAAGTTTGGTAAATATACATATATGTATA
Organism: Mizuhopecten yessoensis; assembly: GCF_002113885.1. Taxonomy (NCBI): domain Eukaryota; kingdom Metazoa; phylum Mollusca; class Bivalvia; order Pectinida; family Pectinidae; genus Mizuhopecten; species Mizuhopecten yessoensis. Next base: position 188,427 of record NW_018404164.1, read on the forward strand.
GGTGAAAGAGTAAGAACAAATATGGATTCTATAATGATCGAAGGGCCATAACTCTGTAAATAGAGGAACACAAACTCTATATTTCAGTATGCAACACTCTGCCTTAAAACATGAGTATGTAAAGGTTAAGTGAATAGAAGTGAAAAAGCAAGGAAAAACGGCATTTGATTGATAATAGATAACTGATGATTGATTAGATAATCACTTCAAGTTATAATTAATTACAGTAACCAGAGACGTCTCTGCGGTAACTTATGAGTAAGTTCCTTCCTTCTGAGGATGCTAGATGTACCTGTAAGCTATATTACCTTAATAGAGAGTCAGAATTCAGCTGGAAGCATTTTCAAACTTGATCATTCCTTACATTGTCAAATAACACATTGCCTGTTATAACATTTGTTAAACATCAATTAATGCATTTATATTTGTTATTTCTTTTTCAGTTACTGTTATATGCAAACTTTTCAGTTTTATCACTCAAATTTTTTCTATAATAGTTTTACACAGCAAGCAACAATCTATAGTTTCTAACCATCAATCTTGCCATCCTATTCAACCAATCATTTTTTTAAGTGATTTATACACAACAATACTTTTTGATATTTAATTAATCTATTTTCTTCAAAGCTTATTTGTGAGTTTTACTACTATGTTGAAAGAAATTCCCTTTAATTACCTTAAATAAATTAGTGTTGTTTCAAATATTACAAAATCACTGTAGTCATATGAGTAATATATAAAACATCTCAAAGTTAAGGAAAATCTCCAGCAATGTATTGTCCATGGGAAATCTTAGACTTGAGGAAATCTCAAGAGTTGAGATGTTTTATACAAGTGGGCCCAGTAATTAAAGCCACTTCAGATCTAACGCTTGTTTGTGAAAAACAGTTTTATCAACATCCTTGTCTACTGTATATATATCGCATAACACCCTTTATTAATTTGTATTTAATTGTCACAATAATGTTACATAATCATAAACTGTCAAATGAAGTTACACCCATTGCCTTAATGATGTTCAAATTGTTTCTGTCTCAAGTGTCGTATAGTAGCGAGACTTAATTCTACCTAAGAATCTGTTAACAGTTAAGTGATATTCGCTTCCGGACGTGAAACTAGGAAGTGAAATATAAACACAAATTTTTCCTTCATGTCACGTTGACATTTTCAGACTTATATGAATAATTAATAATGCATGGTCTTTGTTTCTGATGTCTGTATACTTTGACTATTATAAACATTTAAATCGACCAATTACACGACTGAGGTTTCCGCTCTGTCTTTGCGTTTTCGCCAATGAATGAAACACTGACCTGAGAAAGTTGCGGACGAGGACTAAAATCCTTGACGTCCACAGATGCAGGTGATAAGTTGTTAAGTAAGTGACATATTAAAACACCGTCTCTCAAAGCTTGTGCTAAGTCAAAAATCTCGGCGTCTGGAAGTGTTGCTCGATGATCCTCTGGCAAAATTTTGCAACGAATTAGCCAGTTCGCACACTGCTGCCATTCCTCCGACGCCATTTTGAAGACCTACCACTTGCAGTCCCGCATCGTGATGATCAACAACAATGCTTCATTTCAAAATATTGCAATTATTAAACTGCTCCTTGCTACTATTACCATATTACAGTAAAATGTGGACACACGTTATCTTGGGGTGAAATTTCAGCATGAAAAGTTACCCAAAAAGGATGTAAATTATATACGAAAATAGATTCGATAAACGATAAAGTTAGCTTTACTTGTCGTCTGTACACAGCAGCGCCGTACATAAGCACGCATGTGTTTCTAGGGTCGGGAAGACTTCCTTCTTGGATTCTTGGATGCACTCTACATATTCGTGTGTCACACACTTGATCATTGCTCAACTGCGATTTGTTTAGTACGTATGTCAGCTATATCACATCATGAAATATCTTTGACCTTTTGTAAAACGTTGCGACTGTTGCCTAACATAACTGGGTTCAAATATTTTCTTGGTCACCTGTCAAAATCTAATTTTGATTTATGTCAACTCTCAGCACATGTCTATGCGCTGTTGTTGTGAGTGTGTTTCAAGTAATATGTGTTGCATAGACAAATTGTATCTTCCGACAATTTATTTTCCTGGTAGGTTGAAATTATGGTTTGGTTTTAGCAGACATTGCAAGTTAGGCCCCAACCAACAGGAAATTTATACTTCAATGTTCTTGCTCAGAATTAAGCTTGAATTTAAGATAAATTTTATTTAGAGTCGGTGGTTATATACATAAGCTCTGAAGAGCTTTTGACCGACATACATATATACACATACAGGTACATGGTACATAAAATGCAATACATTAAGACATCAATTACTAATATCACACCCATATTGTTCATATATATTACTTTGATAATATATATAGTGTTTCACAACACTCAAAAGTCCATATATCAATGAATTGAATTAAATTAATAATGATATATATTCAGGTAAAATAGGATGTTATTACAAGATATCACAATTTAGAATAAAACATATAATAAAGATCAAAATGCAGCTTTTGTATTTAAAAAAGAATATTTTGTTTTAAGACTGAGAATAATAAAAGGTTTCTTAATTCAATCCTTGACATATATCGCGGAGTATAAAAAAAATACACTGCAAAAAAAGGCAGATATTACTATAAAATGAGACCACCTATTTTTAGTATATGAAGGTAGATATAAATATGTTGCATAATAGGAGTGGTGAGTGCCGTTTACCTATGATTACCCATAAAAGCCACAAGTGACTTATTTATAATAATAATAATAGTATCTTTATTTAATGAGGGTTACATATTTAGTACAAGACTAATTTTCCATATGGCCCTCTCAAACATCATCATACAAACATGGAAACTGACATTAAAACAGATTATTATGCTAACTACAAAATCATGGACAACAAATAAACATGTAAGATTACTGAAAGCTACTATTGTTTATGAATAGTTGGTAATCAGACTAAGCTGCTGACTAGATAAACGATACATGCACTATTGTCTATATCTAAACAAACGTATCGTGAATAATATCAAATTATTATACAGATAAAAACAGTAAACAAACTATTTGACACATAAACTCGTACACACAGCATTCTTTCCCTGAGGAATACAGTTTTAATATAATTGAGCATATGTATATGTACAAAAATTTACATCAAAGTACAAGGTAACAATACGTTCACAGAAACTTTGTAAATTTTGACAGTTACCTGTGTGAAAAACATTACTCATTTAAATATAGAGATAGCAGATGCTGCCTAAGGTGTTTCTTGAAAGAACAAACTGTGGTCGCATTTTTAATATTGACCGGTAAATTATTCCACAACATTGCTCCAGTGTAAGTAAATGACTTTTTGAATAATTCAGAATTTGGTCTTGGCAATATTAGATTTTGTTGAGATGTAGATGTTAATCCATATCTATACGTGTCAGTACACATATTTAGACCAGCTTTAATGTAGTAAGTGTTGGATATTCCAATTTCCAATATGTAAACCCTTTATGGGAACGCCAAAATCTTATGGAGTATTTTGGGCCATTGAGAAATTCTGTTGTTTTTTAGCATTTATATCACACAGAATTTCTTTTGATTTTGTAATGTCTTCTTTAATACATATATGTTTATATTTAGTTACATCTGTCTTGGTTTGCACCGAGTCTGATGTATTTTTATTTACTTCTGCTCGATTTCTTGGCCGTTTGTTACTATAAAAAGGACTTTTACAATTTGTACGATTTCTTTCAGTGGTATAATCACAGATAGTGTCATTTAAATTAATATGTGGAGGATTTGTCTTATCATTGTTTTTTTTTGTTGCAATGGGGTCCTTTAAAGAAAAGTTTTGTTATTTAATTTATAACGACAATTTAGTGGGGTTTTTTTTTTACAATATTATCACTAAATTATTCATGATGGTATAGTTTGATTATGTTGGGCATGTCGCTGGAATTAATTAACACACTCCACACAGAGTCAATTCCTGTCCAGGAAGATGACGATGATTGATGATACTCCTTACAATATTTCTTGTCTTGGAATAGAACCTGACCAGAAAATAGCAGATGGTACATATAAAGAATAAAGTGCTATTTATAGTCCTGATCAAAACTCCTTTTAATTACAAACAAAAGCACATCTTTAGAGATTTTTGTAAGTGAATTGCATAGCAGTCGGATAGTGACCACCATCTGACTGCTATATATAATTAAGTGCCTTGATAATATCTTAGGCATACTGGGCAATTCAGTGCACCACATTTATATATACAGGTACAAATGACAGTCAGTAGTTAGTTTTCACTTGGTTTTTATTTCTTTTTTCAGATGATGGAGTGAAGACCAGAAGCCTCGATGAATAAAACACCCAACTACTTTGATTCGTCCTACTTCATCCACCAGCGGTATGAGGACACATCGCTAATGATATTTCAGCAGCAGCAACGTAAGAAAAAAGATCTCAGCTTTGCTACCAGCACAAAACGCCCACTGTCAGTGGAGGTGGACTCTAGTAACCATGTGGAGTTTGGTAACTATGGAAACAGAGGAGTGGTGGCTCGACAAGAAGGCATCAACCACATGAAAATGGATTCCAGTCGTGTTCAGTCAAGTGTTTGTAGCATAGTATAGCCACATCCATTACCTGCTTTCATTGGACCTTCTGTTACATTCCTGTAATATCCATAATATTCGCCATTTTGTTAACATTTGTAACCTATAAGGTTTATGTCATCACCCTTGCTTATTTGCCTGGCTTATGTTATATCCCTGCAATATATTTATATAGAAATTTTAACCAAGCTAAATTCATTTCAATTTATTGCGATTGTGTTGATCTGAAGTCCATAACCAAATCAGGAACATTAGATATTTCATACCAAGCTAATTTACTTATACTATAGTACTACTACTAATTATAATAATTTGCCATGGAGCTGCACCCGATGCTTGATTCTGACACCATGCCCAATACAGGGCTATGGTATGTATTATCTACCTTTGGAGACAGCCCCTCAATCCGTGTTGGCCATACCTGTTCCTTTGTGAAAGGGTCAAAGCCTGGTGACAATGGCAGGTTGTATGTCATTGGTGGGGCCAACCCCAGTGGTGCTTTTTGTGATACCTTTTACATGGACCTTAACACCATGCAGTGGGACATTGTTGACTTCCCAGGATTCCGAGCCAGATACGAACATGCTGCCTTTGTACCCACAAGCTCCTCAGATAAAATATATGTGTTTGGCGGAGCAGATCCCACTGGAAACATGAATGACATCCAGGTGTTGGACACCTCCTCAAACTCCTGGTCCACTCCTGCCGTCCTTGGCAAGCCACCCTCGCCTCGGACATTCCACACAACAGCAGTTGTAGGGGACCGGTTCATTGTGTATAGTGGGGGCCACAGTGGCCCTGACCCAGTGAGTGACCGCCAAGTCCACTGTTTCGATTCAAAATCTGGCTCTTGGTCAATTCTTCATGTACAAGGAGATTCACCTAAACCCCGTCATGGTCATGTAATGGTAGGCATTGGAAACCGTTTATTTATTCATGGAGGTATGGCTGGGGCTTCTTTTTACGATGATCTTCATATACTAGACCTTAACAAGAGGTGCTGGTCCAATGCTAGAAAGAAGAAAGTGTTTCCCTCTGCTAGAGCAGCCCATTCTGGAATGGCCTATGAAACTGACCTGTATATATTTGGTGGAATGAACAGAGAAGGAGCTCTTGATGACCTACACAAACTAGACACAGGTAATATTGTATCAATTGTCTTTCCTTCTTAAGCTATGTTTTTTTAAATATGGAGAGTTAAGGAGGCATAATTGTTCTCCTTGCTGGTGCCAACTATACAAACATGAACAGGTACATGTGACCCTATCACCCACGTTAACCATAAAACTACTTGATCATGACTCTCTTCCTCTTCTTCCCCCATATTCACATCTAAAATAGCCCTAATACGGGTATGAATAAATACAATTGCCTATTGTTCAATCCTTTTGATGTTATATTATCAGTATTAAAAATTGAAAATGAAATGACTGCTCAAGCATCTCAACAATTGTTCACTTGTGAGTTTATCCTTGTTATTTTTATTCTCCACAGTATCTATGGTGTGGACTAAGATTGAGCTCCAGGGCCCCCCTCCTGCCTGTAGACTAGACTTTGGCATGTGTTACCTGGAACTGGAGCGTGCTTTTCCTGATACAACAGAAGATGATGACATCATTGGAGCCACACTGAATGCCCAAGAGGTTTTGGATCGTGAGCTCAAGCCCGGCAGTGCAAGTTCCCGGGGAAGTAGTGCCAAACCAGGCAGTGCCAGTTCTCGTGATAGCTTCTCTCTACGAGATCTGAAACCAGGCAGTGCCAGTTCTAGAGATAGCAGACATGACACTAGCTCTGGTAAATTCATATTTCAGTGTTTAGTGTTCAATTAGAAATATTGAAAGTGTATTGTGTTATAGCTTATCGACAATTAACAAGTTTGTATTTAATGCCAAATGAGCTTGCAAAATAAAATATTGTTCAGTAATGAGAGATTTGTGAAGTCAAACAATGTTAAAGCTGTTCTTTACATTTAATAAAATAGTTTTATTCCTAATATCAAGTATATTCTCTTTGTAATGTTCTTTACAGGTAATTTAAACTCTTAGAAAAAGGATTTAAAAGAATATAAGCTTGAAAAGGAACATACTTTAAATTATAATTTTCTTTTCCATCTAAGCATATTTTGATGTTTATTTTAACAGAGAGTTCCAGCCAGGGTACAGAGGGACCCCAGAGTCTCCATGACCCGCTGCCTGACCTCCAAGGTGCAGAGGGACTAGTCAACCCCCAGGATCAGTTGTCTGACGAAGAGGAGGAGGAAGAGACACCGAGGCCAGAAGGGGCTACTGGTACCCCTAACATCAACCAACCCCCTAACACCATGACAATGAAGTTCTGTCTCATCCATGGAGGCATGGACACTGAGGGAGAGATATTTGACGACGCCCTTCTCTATGTTATACCTTAGTTTGAACAGTAGTTTTTTCCTATGCGTCGTAAGGTTGCTTTCTGTTTTAAGAAGTAAAATAGAAGTGTTGTATGAACTTGTGTCTTAACCCTTTTACCCCAATGTAACTTGAGTAGACTCTACCATGTATTGATATAGAGAAGTCAGTTATGGTGTAGTGGTGAAAGGGATAAAGTGCAAGAGTTTTAAGAACAGCTTTTTGTGAAGCTTAACCATGTGATATATAGTTATGTGTAATGGTTTCTGTAACCAAATGAGAAACAAACATGACAGTTATTACTTTTTTTGTGGTCAAGATAATTGTGTTCATGTCATTTACATATGGAGACATAATACTCGAAGGATTCATCTTTTTTGTAAAGATTTCATAAATAATAAGATCGGCTATAATTTGATATAAATTTATATACTTTCTAACTTTTGATATTGTACTCCAAATGATTTTCTTCAGGTCAATTCTTAAATTTTGATTGACCATAATTGATATGCAGTTCTGAAATATTTATGCAGCAAGTATATGTAATCAAAGCCTGATACAACTGATCCAGATTATGAACATATCATCTGATGATACCTTGACATTAGAAATAACACACTTGTGATAAGAATGTCTGACAACAGAGCATTGTGAATGTAAATCAGTGGCTATATTGTCAGTGATAGGATATTAATTAAATATGAACATGTTTGTTTCCTGAAGCTGCCAAATGTTTTATTAAATTGAATTGTTTCCAATGAAATTATTTAAATTTTGGTAGATTTGTATTATATACCAGGAGGTGGCTCGTTGCAGTGATTCCTAGGTGATAAAGAGGCAGTATATTGTTAGATCTGATAAGAAATATGTTATACCATATTTGGTGTAATTGGTTCCATATTTATATAGATGGGCTGTATTTCTTAATTTATACTTTATAGGACTTGTAAAAATGTGTAAAAAAAACTATTATACAGTCAAACAAAGCAGAAATGATTCATATACTAACTTAAAATAGAAATCAACAGCACACCGTCTAGTGTTCAGGAATACATATATTATCACACAAATAGGGATAGGTATGCAAAGGTAAATATACCCGGGACATTTGGATATTTGGAAAATTTCATCTTTTACACATTAATTATTCCTTTTGTGGCCGCCAAAGCAAAAATCTATTGCTTAGCGTTTTACAGACTTTTTTTTATAAAGATAAATATATGACGTAAATTGTAATTCTGTTATGACCATATGAGATCTGTTAATAGTTTCCGAGTTTATAGATACCTACCTTAATTTATATATCATTCCTACCTCCTTATGAGACTGAAGGTTAAGATGAGATCTGTTAATAGTTTATAGGTTTATAAATACCTTAATTTATATATCATTCCTACATCCTTATGAGACTGAAGGTTAAGATGACACAGTTTGTTATCTTATTATTTAATTTATTTATCAAAACCTGTTAAATACCAGTATGGGAAGATCTATGTTTGCCTTAATCTTTCTACAAAGTAAATCAAACATTTCAAAATATTTTCGTTTTGTATTTTTGTTCAATTTTCAAACCATTTCTTAGAATAAGTTATAAATAGGAAATGTGACATCACCTACCAATCTGTTGTGTTTTTCCCACACCATAACCACTATCGATATGTCATGTTTTATCTAAGAATCCTACGTGGTGAAGTTACTTTAACTGTCTCTCACAACAGTTTCTATAATTATTACACCAGTCGTTAATATCTTGTGTGTTGACTGTTTCCTGCCATATTTCTGACTTCTAATATAAATAGTCGGTGCTTTATCTGTCTCACACCTTATATTGTCTCTGTAATGAACTGACAACAAAATATATAATACTTTGTAAATGTACCTGTATCAAATCGAGAATACAATCCTGTTTTTGAACAATGATAGAGAGCAGAAACATCTTTAGTATATAAAAACACATTTAAGTCAAAAGGGATGTTATATCAAATGTGAAACAACAGAGGATGATTTTTAATATTTCGGAGATGCTCATTAAGTCAACACTATTAAATGTTACATGTAAATCAGCAGAGATTGTTTACGTATGTGATGGAGATGCTGTCAGTTAAAACTGATCCCAATAATATAGATCACTTTTCTTAATATTTTGTAGATGTGTATCAAAGTTTTACCTTTGTTTATTGATAAAATATCTTTTTAAGTAAACCATTTATTTATAGAATTTTCAAGTGTTTTCTAATTGTTTATTATTTACTTTTATGCACATAATCTCATAATATCAAATGCTTTAGTGACAAATAATCTATGAGGAAGTGCCAAGTATTGAGTTATGGAAGTTCATGCTTATGTTGATTATGGACATGCTATTTGTTTGTGCAGTGTACTTGTTATGAATATATATCATGTAAAGTTTAAGTGGAATTAGTTGTATATATAGTATAGACCAATGTAGAGCTGATCAGATGTGTACTGCTGTAAAGTTAGCCAGCTTGTTTATAGGATTGTTCGTGTTGTGAAGTTATCAGTGAGAGGAAGCATGTCAGAGTGCAAATGTGTTGTAATACCAAACCCTACTTGAAAGACAAATTTTGGATAATTTCCAAATGTATAGATAGTTGATCTTGTGTAAAAATCATGGCAATGTTGCCACTCCACAGTACTAGATTTTCACTTCCATGTAATTATCTTTTTGTTTTGTCCACTGAAACTCAGTAGATTTCTTCTGCATTATCTGTAGAACTAGAATTAACAAGAGAAGCAGTGAACATGTGTAAACAGCAAATGTATCAAGTATAAAAAGTTCCATTGAAAGTTTTTACCAATGAGCAAGTAGTTTTAACCTTAAATCCCCCTTTAGTAAATATATTGAAATATTGCTTGAATCTATGATTTCTTCTGTATTAAAGACAAAAAATGGCATACTCCCATTTTCAAAATGATCAAACAATGAGAAAATGCATGTAATCACTACATGTATGTGTGTGTGTGTGTGTGTGTCTGGAGGGATGGGTGGGAAAATAAATAAATAAAAATGAATGCTTCTAGTTTCTATCGGAGTATCCTGTTTAGTTGGAAAACCTTTTGTATGTTATGATTTGTAAACAAGAATTACCAATACTCTGAGGATGTGTGAGACACACTTAAAAAGAACAATTGGGTTTATGTATCTACTGGTATTTTAGCAGGGCTAACTATACATTTAATAGCATTTTTTGCTCTATTTGGAAAGCGCTAGGTTATGAAACAATGGAAATGCTCAATATAAACCGCTGTATTTATACATGTTATAAAGAGCTTTAAAAATGCTAAATCTGAATATGTGTAACTTGAATATCGTTGCCAGTGCATGCAAGTATCAGTATGGTTACTGTACACAGAAGCTTGGTTTTCATATCCCACATAATTTAACTCTAGCATCAGTGCTTTTAGGTGCGAGCCAAACGTATATAAACATACATGTTTGTGAAACCTCTCCTGGTAAGACATGTATTTGTAATAAATTATTTTTAGAAATTTCTTCAGGGTTTTTTTTGAGAGAAAAAATTGCATCTGATGGTTGAACTGTGATTTGATTTTTGGGGCTCCCAGAAAAATTGAGTAAATATCATTTATATACCAGCTTGAGGAGATAAATATGTTTAAATATAATAGTAATGATCTGCCTGTGTGCTGGAGTCTTATGCCTTTGCTTACATATGTAATGCTTGTGTACATGGAGCCTTGGTCCGTACTCCCAGATGTATTCCACAGAAAACAGATTAACACTTTACATATTATGTGGGCAGCAATAACTACATTGTTTGATGGGAAAATAACATACATAACAACCCTCCATACTCCGATTATTGAATTACTGGTCTGCAGTAAAAAAAAACAATTGCTTGGTTTCACTGGCAATCTGGTCAATTTTTTGTTCTAAGAACTTTTTCATAAAATTGAATAGGTCAGTTGTTGACCAACTTTTATACTGACCTCATCAAACCTGTTAACATTAACTATCGTTACACCTACACCAATGAGTATGTCCAGTAAAATAAAGTGTTTGTAAAACATCATCTGAGAGTTTTTTGTCAATCATTGTGTGAACATCTTCTAGTTTCAATGCTTTCTCTATTAACTAGAGTTTTTGTGGAATGAAAGTATGCTTAATATGTGTACCGTCCAGCTAGCTCAGGAAGTGACTGCTGTATCGCCATCTTGTTGGGGGTTTACGTATCGTGAACTTGAGACCGAACAAAATGTTATTGATACCACCTAGTGCATAAAAAATAGATATTTCGATCCATGTGCGACATATGTGTGAAAGTGACAATTTGTTTCTAAAATATCAGTTTAAAGTGCGCACCGGGCGCGGGTCGCATATTTCCCGCATATTATAGAGGGCCGGAGTTCTGACGTTAATCTACGACAGACCGGTATGAAAAAAGTTGATAAAACGTCAGAATAATTCGGACTACCCCCCATGGAAGCCGAAAACGAGTTACATCGAGTCGTTATGCTGCTGTGGGCGAGACTCTGATGCGAGGTGCGTATTGTGCCTCCTCAGAGGCTAAACCCAAGGTGGCTGAGCGACTATCTCGAGAGGGGCATCCCGAGGGTCCGAGGAGGAGTCCAAGGAAGCATTACAGCTCTCTCTGTCATAGTCCCCGTAGGGCCCTTAGTGGGAATCTGCGGGCCGACCCGAGCGCCACCAGGAAGCGTCCAATCAGTCAGCCGGCGGGTCCTTAATCAAAGAGGATAGCCATCGGAGGAGGTAGAACGTTCACCCGGACGGTCTCCTCCACTGAGGCGGCTCCTGGAGGTTTGGTGGTGGAGTGCTCGGGTGGTTCCTCGCCTGGTGGGGCTTTGTCGGTGAAGAGGAAATGCCTTGTTCCTGATTGTCACGGAGATTTTAGCTATGTTCGCCTCCATGCATTCCAGGAGCATATACCTGGAATCTTCAGCAAACATGTGGACCCTGACAATCAGGAAGTGTTGCGAGGCAAAGAGGCTGCCCTTGTGCAGGCTGCTGTTTGGCTCCTCCAGAGGCCTGTGGGACATCTTGGGGACCTTTGGGAATTCGTGGAGATGCAGCATTTGTTGACAACCATCTCTTCCAGCCAGAGGTAGAATTCCTGGGCCGCATTGTAAGTAAAAACCAGATAGCCATGTCAGAACGTGACACCGGAACAGTAGCTAACTGGCCAGTTCCTAAAAATATGAAGGATGTAGAGAGGTTTCTCGGCTTAGTGAATTATCACCAGACTTTTGTAAAAAGTTTTGCCGAGTTAGCTCAACCCTTGTATAGTCTCACTGGAAAAAACAACTTCCACTGGGGAGATGTGCAGCAGGATGCCTTTGAATCCTTACGCAAGGTGTTGACTGAACCACCTCTATTGGCGCTACCTAACGCGGTCGACCCATTCATATTGGACACGAACGCGTCAGATACCGCCATTGGGGCAGTTCTAAGTCAAGTTCAAGACGGGGCGGAGAAGGTTATTGCTTATAGTAGTTTCTCTCTAACCCTGGAGCAGAGGAGGTATTGCACTACCCGGAAGGAGCTTCTCAGTATTGTGAGATTTACAAGACAGTTCAAATTCTACCCACTAGGTAGACAGTTTACCGTCAGGACAAACCACTCTAGTTTAACTTGGTTGCTACGGTTCAAGGATCCACAGGGACAGTTGGCACGGTGGATGGAAGAACTTTCACAATATCATATGATTGTGACTCACAGGGCCTGGGCCAAACATGGCTGACGCGCATTTGCGACTTCCTGATGAGTTTACCCCATGCCTATCCTATGGTGCCGGGATCAGACCTGAAAGTTTACCCTGTGGAGGCTGTAGTTATTGTCAGCGAACAGAGAAACAATGGGGCAAGTTTGTTTTGGAAGTGGATGACATTAGAAACCTGACGGACAGTTCTCCTAACGGGGACCAGAGTTTCCAGTCCATTGGGACTGATGTGGCCACAGTGAAACATAAACTGCAAGGCCAGGCAGAGGGAGTAACTCCTAGGGAGTGACCTGAGCTTATTGAATGACATTGACCCATTTTCAAGGTCATATTTGGTCAAATATGTATTAACCTTTGAATAATCTAATCACAATAAACAAAAGGTCTAGGGTGGTGATTTTTGACAAGTTGCATGCTGAGATGAAGGGATATAAAGTTTGTTCAACGTAATGACCTTGTTGGACTTTCAAGGTCACAGGGTTCAAATGTTTCAAATGTTTTAAATCTTTAAACTTGTTCTTTGGAATGACGTATAGTCATAAATACTGATTTTTTGCCTGTAGCTTTATTTTAGATAACTTTTATGGTTTTGAGTGTGAGATTAATACCAGGTGAGCGATGTAGGCCCATTGGGCCTCTTGTTGATTTTGAGTTTGAATTATGGTTTCCTTTTCACTTTGGTATTATATAATATACATATATCCTAAAGTAATAATTTTCATATTAGACAGGTAATGCATTTCCAACTCTGGAATCTCTACTGACATATATAGGAAAGACCTGAAGAATGTGTCACTTTTTGACAAAGAGAATGACTACTTGTCTTATTGCCATAGAGAATATATTACTTGTCAAAAACAAAAAGAAATGCATTACCTGTCTTAGTGATTAAGTTAATGCAATACTTGTCTTATTGAAACCCTCCCAAAGCACCGGTTTCCATAGGTCACAGTACGAGATATTGGGACACACAACAATGATTCTGACTCCGACCGCAGTGATCGTGACGACTGATACAGGGAAACAAGCTCCTGCAGGTACTGGGGAGCTGTTCCATTCAGAGCCTTGTATGTGTACACCAAAATATTGTCCTGCAACCTGTATCGTACAGGTAACCAGTGCAATGAATAGCACAGGTGTGATGTGCTCTCTCTTTCGAGTAACTAGCCGTGCTGCAGTGTTCTGGTCCCTCTGCAGACGACCAGTTAGTTTGTCAGATATACTACAGAGCAGGGCGATACCATAATCCAACCGAGAGGTAACAAGTGAATGTACCAAAATCTTGCATGCATCTGCAGTTATAAGTGTCCTGTGGTTTGATGACCATGTAAATTTGTGTGTCATCAGCATAGCAATGAAAGTAAAGGATATGGCGATGACAAATCTCTCCGATCAGTTTGGAGTACAGGCTATATTTTTCGTGGTCCTAACACTGACCCTTGAGGAACCCCTAAATCTAGTACTTTGTCATGTGAGGTTTTAGATCCGATGGCAACACACTGTCGTAGTTCACTCAGATAAGACTGTATCCAGCATAGTGCGGTATCAGTCACTCCATAAGAGTACTCCAGACGTTTATAAAGTTTGCCATGGTCGTTGACGTCAAATGCAGCTGACAAGTCCAGCACTTGTTTGGTTGTCATGAAGACAGTTTACTCAGTCCAGTTTTGCTACACAAGTTTTACAGTACCAACATTATCAAAAATATCACTGCATCAGAAGGATAACCTTTGGTGCCATATTCTAATATTGTCACACTTGGCAACAAGCACTACTGCACTCCAAAACAAGAGGCCTAGAGGGCCTGAATCGCTCACCTGGATATCCAAGCAATCATGGCAAAATATTCTCCAAATGAGATCCAAGGGAATATGCCAGACCCTAATGCCAATTCTTGTAGTATGTCTGTATTAGATTTTTCATGCCCAGCAATTTAATGTATGGTTATGGGGTGGGGATCTCAACTGTTTCCAAGTTGTGACACAGAAACTAGATCCCTAGGGTTGTGGCCAGACCCCAGGATCAATTCTAATATATATCATGACTGCATTCGTCTCTTTTTGGCAACCATTTAAATTTATAGTCTTGGGGTGGGGATCTCAACCGTTTCAAAGTTATGACCCAGGGACTATGTCTCAAAGGGTTGTGCATGCTTCTCTTTATTGCAATTGTATATATGGTTGTACCGTGGGGATCTCGACCATTTCCAAATAACAAACTTAGCTCAAGAGAAGAAGTCGCTTGAATCAATATAGCCCAATTGCCCCTTTTTGACCCCGCCCTTCAAGCCCCTATAGGGCCATCCCACAGTTTATACAAAATTGGTTCCCATTTACCCAAGGATGCTTCAGATCAAATATGGAACAAATCCTTTCATTCCTGCAGAAGAAGAAGGATTTTACAGAATTTGCTATATTTCCCCTATTGGGCTCCACCCCTGAGGCCCCACAGGGGCCAGACCCCCGGTTTATACAAAATTTGTTCCCATTTACCCAGGGATGCTTCAGACTAAATACGGACAAGTCCTTTCATTCTTACAGAAGAAGAAGGATTTTAAAGAATTTACTATGTGTTCCCTATTGGACCCCGCCTCTCAGGCCCCTTGGGGGCCAGACCCACAGTTTTAATATACAAAATTGGATCCCCTTCTCCCAAGGATGCTTCAGACCAAATATGGAACAAATCTTTTCATTCCTACAGAAGAGGATTTTAAAGAATTTGCTATTTTTCCCCTATTGGGCTCAGCCCCAAGGGGGGCCAGACCCACCATTTATACAAAATTTGTTCCCCTTCCCCTAAGGATACTTCTAACCAAATTTGGTCAAAATCTGCTCAGTCGTTTATGAATAGTAGCGATTTTTAGGAAAAGTTGACGGATGACGGAAGCCAGACGCATGTGCCATGGCATAAGCTCACTTGCCCTTCGGATGGGTGAGCGAAAAAAGAAAAGTTAACTTCTCCACATTATTGACAACACTAAAAGAAACATAAGTATTATTCAACAAATGGTTTCCATCTGAAATAACACACATAAACACATTGGATTTTGTCAAAATAGCATTTAATTTTCACTTATTAAACAATTGAAATTCCGTTTTCAGCAACAATAAACTTTTTCTGCCAAGATGACGAGTTCACACTAAACTGTACCGCGTTACTACTATTGACGTCTTTCTTCAGTATAAGTCTGTGTTTAACAAATCGAGACCAATTACGAGAAAGAAATTCTGAATGGTCCATGTCCAGAATACCAATGCAATCTCCCTTTTCTGATTCTTTCACTTTCCGTTTAAAATATGCAGATTTTGTAGCCAAAAGTACTAAGTTATAATCATTGACAAGGTGCGAGAGAATGTCAACAATCAGATTCATGACAGTCTCCTGAGCTGTCACACTTTCCCCTCCAGTACATCTGTCAAGCCAATAAAACGCAGAAATACTGTCAATCATAATCACACAGATATCAGGATTGGTACTAATTCTGGCTTCAAGACTATGCAAGGTAGCGAGAAGCTGTAAGCTGCTTTTACACTGAAGAACATTCAAACGTTCCAAAGACTCTTTTATAACAACTTCTATATCCCTTGAGGTTGGATTGAAGGTTGCTTCTGAATTTTCAGACAAAGTCACCTGTTGGTTGTGTTCTACAAAATGCGTTATTCTTTTTTCCAATAAAGTTACAAGACGTAGAATTGAAAACTTATAGTCTGTATCAATAAAAATTAAACTTGCTCCACATCCACCGAAGTTCCATCCTCTCCATGTTTTAGGAAGAATTAAGGAGCAGGCTATATGTAGAAGCATTTCTGTTTTGCCACAGCCTTCACTTCCATAAAGCTCCAACACGTCTTTTCCTTTAAGTCCCATAGGAAACAATATTGGCTCCACCTTTGAAATATCTGGTCGACTTCCAAGACGAGCTAGCAGCTGAAAAACAAAATTAGAAGACAATTACAAAGCTAAACCAACAGATTGAGGCACAGAGAATCAACTGGATGTTATATCACACATCTACTGTTTCATCTCTGAAGTTACGTTACACGACACCCAGAGGTAATGGCTCAGACTATCGGTATAGTATTTATACAGTATGTTTACTTCCATTAATAACTAATAGATATTCTGTTATATTCGTCCTCACTTTGCTGGTATGTGGCTAAAGCTAGGATGGCTACTAGATCACTAATGATTTTATACAGTATTGTCAGTCTGTGTTCTCAACATCTGTCTGTGGATGTGACCGTGTCAGGTCAAGGTCATCAGTTTGGTGACACTGGAATGTTTACATGCGACTCTTATAACATGCTGTTTTAGATTTTCTAGTTGGCCAATGTCTCTTTGTATTTAAGGGTCCTAAATACTCAAATATAGTGTCACCATAACATTAAAAAAAAAACCACAAGAGTGATGCAGAGAGTTTTCTTCAATGAAGTCAGATTTTCAATTTTCCACTTAGAAGTCCTAAAGAAAAGTTTGCTGTGTTTTCGATTTAATTGCTGTGTGATGTAAAATGTGTTTTTCATTACCCCACTTTGTGTTGCCTGATAGAGAAATCAAAATGAAATTTTGAGATTTTATAACACATGAACATTATAAATACATACTTGTTAATTGCCATCTTTCAGCTTTTTCATAAGAAATACACCATTCATAAGTCATAAGTGTCTAGATAATACTGTATTTGATAAAATAATATTTTAGTGTAAAATGCTATATGTATCTATTTTAAAGTCTTACACTACATGTATACTGGGAGCAGATATAGGTACATGGTATATTGGTAATATACTACTAGTATATGGCTACCTAAATTATATAAAATACATTGCAAACGTTTCTTCGGGGAATAGACGGGCATACATATAGATATAGCACACTACCGACATGTGACTGAAAACCCCAAAAGGGTGGACATACAAAAGTATTTCAATATCAGAGATATGTTCACTGGATAGCATTTATCAGGTTGTGCACACAGCACATATAGGTAATACTCCTGCATTTGGGGAACAGTTACCCATTTGAGTAACAATTTTATTACTGAAATGGGGAATAAAGTGAAATATATCACACAAAGTCCTTTCACACATCATAAATAAACAAGAGGCCCAATGGGCCTGAATCGCTCACACTTGTAATCTTAAAAGTGGACTAAAATACAGCTACAGGCAATATATCAGTATTTGATTCAAAAGAATCTATTAAAAGATGTAAGCATATGACATATGTGACCTTTAAAGTCGAAGAAGGGTCGTTGAACATACTTCATAGCCTTTCATCCCAGCATCTTAATGGCCAAATAGCATCACCCTAGGCTTCTTGGTTATCCAGAAGAAGTTGTTTAAAGGTTTTAAACATATTTGACCCATGTGACCTTGAAAATGTAGGAAGGTCATTCATTTGAACAAACTTGGTAGCCCTTCATCTCAGCATGTTACTGGCCAATATTCATCCCCCTAAGCCTCTTGGTTATTCAGAAGTTGTTTAAAGTTTTAAACATATTTGACCCGTGACCTTGAACATAAGTCAAGGTCATTCATTTGAACAAATTTGTTAGCCCTTCATTTCAGCATGTTACTGGCCAAATATCATCACCCTAGGCTTCTCGATTATTCAGAAGAAGTTGTTTACAGGTTTTAAAAAAAATCGACCTCTGTAATCTTGAATATAATTCAAGGTCATTTATTTGAACAAAGTTGGTAGCCCTTCATCCCAGCATGCTTTTGGCCAAATATCATCACCCTAGGCCATTTGGTTAATACTGAGAAGAAGTTGTTTAAAGTAAAAAGTTGACACCGGATGGACGACGGACGCCGCACCATGTCATAAGCTCATCTGACTTGGCCCTTCGTGCCAGGTGAGGTAAAAACCTCTCAGGTTTCTGCATACAGCAGGCAACAGCTGTAAAGAGGCTTCTGAGTCCAACATAACAGGGTATTCAAAATCAAGCAAAATGCCATAGAATTGACTCCTGGACAAGAAATCGTTTATAGCTAGCAAAATATATGTTTACAAAGAATGCGTCGTTTGTGACATAAAACACTAACCTGAGCCCCAGTTTCTGAACAGCTCATTTTCACTTTTTCCATTATGCGCCACTGATGCTATTGCAAATAATAACAAAGATTGGGAATTGATTTTATAATTTCAACACATTTCCGTTCTTTTGAGATTATTGATTGCTATTTTCTTGTCTAATTTATCAATGTTCTTAATGTTGAATTCCTTCTTCGACTTATTCAGGTTTTTTGGTGTTTTTTATCAATGACATTTTCATGAATTCACTACGCATGCGTACAGGAAAAGGGTTCACACGGTAAACATTTCCTCGGGTTATTTGGACATCAAGCGTATTTATTATTTCAGTAAATGTTACTCTCGTGTGCAACCAGCTTTGTGGAAAAACATTCATGTTGATTTATTCCGACTCATAAATCTGTTGCAGTATGCAACTGTAAAGTTTGTGGCACTAACATGCATATTGTATTTTCCAAAACATCGTGCACATTTCAAGAATGACAGGCATTTCCATTGATTGACAATGGCTGCAAGAACACCACAAACCGGTCGGAGAAGAAAACGACAACAACCACCTGTTTACAGTGGAATAAGCGGATCATACGAAGACAAAGACAATGACTACGTTTGGTGCGCATTTCCTTGAATTTATAAATGCATTGTTTCAAAATTAAGCAATATAATTATGCAATTACAATGGATATATATGCATAATATTTAGAACTCGCTGACACTGCACGTGATACAGCTTCCAACTGAGTCTGAGGTTTGCGTTCGATCGACTGCAATGGCACATATTGATATATATTCTTTTCACTGCTTCCTTTCTATTGCATACATATAATGTTATTTATGTAAATGCATCCCAGTAAGGTTAGTATGCATCTGCAATTCCTACCTGTTGGAGGAGGATATATAACTGGTACATGTTGGGCATAGGTGACCAGTTTCTGAACTCTAAATGTGAAGTTTGTTGAGTAAGTGAATTGGAGAAAAAATAACCAAAAATGTGCTTAACATTGTTAGTCTTTAACTTTACCTGAAAAGTTAGATTGCAATATTGTTCTTTACAATGACCGCTTAGTATTCAATCCTGTCGTCACACCATTTGTGCCTAGTTTCTATGCCTGTCTATTTTCAGCACACAAACTTGCTTATGCATGTAGCAATGGGTAAAACATCAAGCTTAAGGCACAGGAACAGGTCTTTGGGTGATTTACAGCTAAGTAGACTGGAACAAGCGAAGTAAAGTATCTTGCTCAAGGATACAACACAGTGCCATGCTGTGAATCGAACGTGCAACCCTTCGGTCACAAGTCTGGTGTCCTACCACTAGACTACCGTGTCTCACATATATACTGTAGTGGAACATGAAACCAGACAAGACAGAACAGTACATGACATTCCTTCATATTGCAGTCTCTCAAAACACACACGCATGCATCTTGCACACGGGAGGCTGTCCTTAACTTACCATAGCTGTTGATAGGACGTTAATCAATACTAAACCAAACTAAACCAAATCATTCTAAGAGGTTACAATCATGCAGATACAAAATTTGGTATTTGTATAGGTCTAGATGACTGAGTATGAGATGTTTACATATTATTAACCTCAATGCCTAAGTGACACATGTTGAACAAAGGGCCATAATTCTAAGACCCAGTTCTAGCATGCAACACTGCACCATCGGGGGAGCATCCCAGAGGTACTCCCAGACAAAATAAGTAATACCCGGTAGTAGGTTTATGCAGAATATGATGTATGTGACATGGACAATGATACACATCTCGGTGAACTAAAGACCACAGAACTTCATACATAATGTGACTTTGTCAGCAGTGACAATGGTACTATAGGTGTCTTTATAAATTATTATTAAGGATTTCCATACCAGACTACTTGAAACTGTAGATAAGTGTGTGGGGGTGGGGGCTGCATGACTAGAGCTTTGATAAATCATTTGTGAAAAGAAAACCATACTTTGCTGGACATAAAAATAATAGATATGAAATTTATAAATATGGAAGTTCTGAGTGTAAAAAAAATATTAGTGGGATTTGAATACTCAACTTCAGATTGTTATACTAATCGTTCTAACCTATTGAGCGACGTACCTGGTCAATAGAAGTGGCCTCCCAAAACAGTGCTACCGTTTTATCCAAACAGAAGTTATTTATAAGGGGAGGTTACTGAATATAGCCATTAGGAATAACCACAGTGCACTAGGACAAGGATCCTTAATCACTCTTGTTGTCCCGGATGGAAGCATGCAAAGGAAACAGAAAAACCCATGACCATGTTTTATGTCAAAATGACCTCTATGTTTTACTGTTGTGTGCAAATAAGTAAGGGGAATCAAAAATAGCATGTTAGATTGGGCAACAAATTGGAGGACAGCATGTTCTTATGAGATAGGTCTCCTTTGACTTACAAATTGCAATGGCTGTCAAAAATTGAATGATTCATTTTTAGTACATTCACAACGTAACATAGTTAAATGTTTCTGGCAAAGTTTGAAAATCCACACATTGACAATTTTATTGTAGCTTTTAATTTCATAATTTGAATGAGAAAAATCTGTGCATGCCTAACTCTACTTCAGGATAGCCTTTTTACTTCTACCAGTGGTGTTTTTATACGACCGTCAAATTTGACGGTAGTATTATGGTATGGCTTTGTCTGTCGGGCGTAAACTTTGTTTGTCCGGCAATCCCCTCCTACATTTTTTCAACTGATCTATTTGAAACTTGCCATACATTATAATCATGATATGAAGTTGTGTTTTCCATAAAATAATTTCGATTCAACAATTTTCCAAAAGTTATTGCGCTTTGTTCATTTCAGTATTTGAATTTTGTCCGGAGATCTCCTCCTACATTTTTCGACCGATCTCTTTGAAACTTGCATTGTTATACATTATATTCATGATATGAAGTTGTGTTTCCCTTAAAAGAATTTTGATTCGACGATTTTTGCAAAATTTATTGCCTTTTGTTCATTTCAGTATTTGATTTTTTGTCTGAAGAATTTCTCCTACATTTTTTATAGCATATCAGCTAACCACTCTTAGAATGATGCAGATCTTATTTCAATGTAAGCAGGTATATAACACTATATGGCATTCGACGGGCTTATTTTGTTCCGCCCAGCGGTACTCTTGTTAGTAAATGTAGTATGTATATTGTATTGTATAGCTATGAAGTTGTATTTAATTGATATTCCTGCATGTTGTCAATTTTCATATGTATTAATATATGTGTTATAATATTGAGTCGAAAGTGCTGCAGAGTTGTTTACTAAAATCACTCATTCTGAAAAAAATATCTTTTCAGTCCAATTTGTTTTGACCTGATAGAAGAAGCTCATATGACAAAATGTGGGCACACATTCTGGTAAGTTGTTTATCATCTATGGTTGAAGTTGTGAAAATAAAATTGTGTTAAATACATACATGTAACATGTAAGAAGTTTATAATATCAATATCAGTAACATTCAGTGTAGCTAAAAGTGATAACTGGAATGATTTATTTTATAGCTACAAGTGTATAAAACAGAGCCTGGAGCAGAGTAACAGATGTCCAAAGTGTAACTTTGTCATCGACAGCATCCAGCAGCTCTTTCCTAACTTCACTGGTATGTGGACCTGGACAAACTTTTCTTTTCATATTTGTTATTTTTTTCATTTCTCGCATTGAGACCCATAAAGCCTAAAGTGAGGGTTCTTTATGTTGCAGGTTTTAATTGTACATAGGTTAAGGTCGCCTTCTAGCTTCGAGCTAAAGGGAATTTCCCTTTAGCTCATGATCAGTGGTAGAGTGTCCGACTAGCTAGGAACCTGGAGATCGAGGATTCGTTCCCCGGTGGAAGCACACTATTCTCTTTCCTGTTACATTTATATGGATTACTGTGTTGTAGACAATTGCTAACAAATATGTTTAAATGAAAGATCTTGACCGCTTTCAATGTAATATGGGTCAAATGTGTAAACTTAAAATTCTTTCAAAGAACAATGACGGTGCAAGTGATGGTATTTATCCCCTAGCTTAGATATGGACAAAGTACTACAAGATTTGACCAATTTACCCACTTTCAAGATGAAAGAAGTGAAATCTTGAGTGATGACTTTCCAGGTCACAGGGATCAAAAGTATTAAAAACGTACAGTTAATGTCAATGTGCTGACACATGTGAGTACATCACCCTATATGCTCATGGTCATAAAGTGTTGAAAATTTGAGTCTTCTCCAACAAACTGCAAGGCTGGAACCCTGATGATTTGTATGTACCCGGTAGCTTGATAGCCTGAAGGGCTTTGTTTGCCTATCCAATTTCATAATAAATTACTTTGACAAATTTTCAAGGTCACAGTGATCAAAAGTGTTGAAAACTCCGAAGACTTCTTCTCCAGCATTTGAATATTAAAAGCCGAAGTTTGCTAGTGGCACCATTTAAATAAATGGTGGGTGATACAGAAACCTCCTAGACTTTTTATTTCTTGATTTGATGTTATGTGTAATATATAGGAAAGAGATACAGCTGTATGCTAGATCTATATAGTGTGATAAACACTACTTAACATGCTACTGTAAATGTCAAACTTTTCCCAAACGCTCAGCTGTCTGTCACCAACAGCTGTAACAAACTTAATGTCAAACAACTGATTTCTAGTTCTAATAGAGATAAAGTGTTATCAGTGATTCATTTAAAGGACAATATTCACTGGGAAATGATGTTCCAGTGATGTGTATTGTATACATGTACCGGTAAGTAATGGTATACACTACTACATTTCTGGTATGCACACAATATATCGGAATAGTCAAAATTCAGTGGTCTTAAACATATATACTTCTAACTGCCTGACCATGGCCTGTTGGACCTCGATTCTATGTAATACATGGAAATGAAGTGTTATTGAAATACATTGTCATTAAAATCTTATACATGTATCTTAAGCTGTGAGAACAAAATTAATAGATTTCTTAATCCTTTTGTATAAATATGTATAATTACAGATAATAAGGATATTGCATGAAAAGTATTTCCTTAAATTACAATTAAATTACTTGTGTTGTATTTCTATTCAGACAAGCTTGTTGTTTGTCTTCAGTTGTAAAATGATCGAATTCATATTAAAAAAAAATCTTCAATACATTAACTGATTGTTTTTCATCTGTCTACAGTAGATAATAAATTATCTGGTTGTCTGTCACTCAGTCTATATATAGTAAAAACATTATTTGTCTATTTTGCTGGTTTTTCAGTTTTCAGGATGTCTGCCTCATGATGATCAGTAAATTATAAATGTGCTGATTGTTTGACACTTTGTTCACAGTAAATCAACAGTTTATTTGTCTGCAATAAATGAACTGATAGCATATATGGCTACAGTTTGGAGTAAATATGTGATTTGGCTGCCTAATTACAGTAAAAACAAATAATAAGTTCTTGATTTACAGTATACGACTTGATTGTTTCCATTGAGTAAATAAGTTGACCCTTGTATGTCTGTTTGTTTACAGTAAATGAACTGGTGCTGAAACACAGGGGGAGGCTGGATGAAAAGAAGATGAAAATGGACCAACAGGTACTGTGTACATGTGTATCAGTGATAGTGCTAGCATTTTCAAAATTAGCGTCTCATAATAATATACAACATTTGATATAGCGCTCTAGCTAACATAAGCCACTCTAAAGCACTTTACAGTACATAGATATAAAATTAATACAATTAGGATATACAATATGTGAGGAATTCGCAGGAGCTGCCTTATCAGGCGCTAACTACTAGTCCTATGCTACCTGGCTAATATCTCCCTATGCGTGTGTGCTGGAGATGTATTGTGTATGTATGTGATTGGTTACACATATAGAAGTATAGGACAGATCTGTAAAACATTGCAGTCCCTTGCATTTGGTTTTGCTTATGTTCATATAAAACACTATATGTTTTATGGTATTTCAAAAAAAAAAGTACAGTTCCATTTCTGTGCTGTATGTATTATTTCAAATCATATTCCATACGTTAAGATTTCTATAATGAAAAATAAATATTTTAGACTATGACTGTGTGACATTATTCAAATTTATTACATTACATGCATTAATGTTCAGTAAAATAGACCAAATATAACTGCAGCTGTTAACATTATTTTTCTTAGTGTAAGACATTTTCATTATCATGAAGGATGGGTTTGGGATTAGTTTTCTTGTATTATGAAAAAAATGTTCCAGTTGCTGAATTAAAAAGATAATAAGTGAAGCATTACAGAATGTACTTCAAAGTGAGTTTATATCCCTATTATATAGGATACTGATCAGCGTTGATGTGTGTAGAATTATATAACAGGTAATGATATCTGCCTTATGATGTACACTTATTAGCTAGCTTACTTGACCCAGATTAAGTACAGGCTGTTTTACTTCTTACAGAATTCTCCGGGAGTTGGCTCTGACCTCTGTGAGCTTGTGACAGAGGACAACCTTGACCTTCCCCATGTCAATCAGCTGCTGTCCTTACTACACCACAAAAAACAGTTGTTAGAGGCGGTAAGGAGGGACTAAGTACCTGTAATCAGCTTACTCGGAAACTGAATGATGTATAAGAGTGAAATACTGAGCAATTTGATGAGAACAGGACCACTAAATGAAGTGGTTTTCTGTGTATATAGTAACAGTTAAAATATTGTTTCTCATCCCACAGTAAATAAACCAGTTGTTAGCTTTGTATGTCTATATGAATGTATTGGTTGTTGCTTCACCGAGGGAGCTTTGGGGAGATTCATAATTCAGTTACAATGACAGATATTTATCTGTTAACATCAACTTTATAACTGGCAGAACAGATCAGTTTTACATTTTTTCAAGCAAATGTAATTCATTTTCATAGCAAGAACACAAATATGAAAAAGGGTTGACCCTGGTGTTGGGTATTGAACATCTTTACCAGATGTTCTTCTAGGTATGAACCCAAGAAATTATTATAATTAACTGTTACCTTAATAGCATATGGTGTCAGTGATACTGAAAAGGTTGTGATGTAAATGGGATCTCGGTGTATATGTGAAATGGGCATCTTGAATAAATGTTTGCTGTCTATTCCAAGTTCTGTGCTTAAAACTATATGGGAATGGCTTAAATGCATGCCCTGTAATCTATTTAAGGATATTAATTATCTAAATTGGAAATATTTGTTTCAGTTTGATTTTTATCTTTATAGCGGTTGGATGGGGGAAATTCAGCTTCAGCAATTGGCAATATTTTTATTTTATTTAGCAAGGTAAAACTTACAACTGATAACAGTAAATAGGCCATGTAATCCAAACTTTAATGGCAGGAACAGAAAACATTATAAAAAAAATCAATAACACTGATTATTGTGCACTTATTGTATACTGTCTATTTTCAGGATGGCACTTTGGCACAAAACCTTATATTGAAAGAATTTTTACAACAAATCCGTTTAAAGAAACAAGAGGTAAGAGAGTTTTTGAAGACCGGAAAAACTGCGGGGCTATATATGTTTGTACAATGTCTGTTCATCTGTTTACCTACATCTAGGTCATAACTTATTAATGGCTGAACACATATTCATTACAGTGTAATTTATGTACTCCGTCAGATTTGTATCATATCAAACTGAAACTAAATGTCAGCTGTTCAATTTCTGTCTGAACCTAACATTTAAATAGCTATAGATATTGGATTGAAACGGCATAACACCTCGACAGGGTGCACAACTAACTTCCATCTCAAGGGCATTTTATGTATAGTGCTTGACAGGTGTACAATGTAACTTCTCAAGCTAAAGTCATAATGATGTTTTTCAGTGTGCTGTTGAACAGGGCATTATGTTGATTCCTATTAAGCCATGTATGTATTAGTAGCAATTAATGGTTGATTGTGTGCTGCATGACGATTGAAATTGACACATCATATTTCTTTGGAGAGACAAAACAGTAAAACCCACTTCAATCACCACTATCACAACTAGAAATGTATGCCAAGTTAGATCTGATTAAAAGATCTTCGATGATGGATCAGAACTATTTGTTTTATCATTTAACACTCTATCTCCTATGTTTGGGGGTCCTATAAAGTAAATACATTGCAAAGTCCTCCTTTTCAAACTGGACATCTTTTTCCAAGCCAAACTTCTGATGCTCATTTGATATCTGTGGTGTCCAGTGGTTATGATCCTTGAAATACTTTGTAGCTTCCATAATTTCTTTTGTGTTGCCCACTCCATTACATAGCTACACAGCCCAAAATAATGAGTATGACAAACAAGTTAATTTGAACATTAACTTATGAGGAATAGTACAAGACAAGTATTGTGAAGTCTGTACACATTGCCATATATATATATCTGAGATGAAGCGCTTTATATGATAAGAAAGGATTTTTATTATAAGTGTAGGGTCTGTTCCTGTGATTAGACTAAAACCCAAATTTTAATTGTGATATATGTACTGGTTATTTTTTAACTTTTTATAAAGTGTCCAACATCATTACCAATAGGTTGTTATACCTGTACTTGAGTATATATAGGGGTGCAGGTAAAATTCAAATTGTCACCTGTACCTAATGTCTGTTTTATGATCGGTGCATATGTACCCAATATTTGTATCTATCTTTTAGCATATAGACCAATTAACGAGAGAACTTGCTGTTATTGATGAAGACACCAAAAAAGTAGAGGTGAGATATCTTTCTGGAATAATTGAAACTCATGGTATTGTAATATTATCAATCACTTATATGCCTACAATGCTTACCTGTTTCACGACAGCAGAAGAAATATTTCTATATGTGAATTTTTTTTTAGTATTGTTTATGTTTTATGCAATAAACTTAGTTATTATTACTTCTACAGATGATGATCTCAGAACACAGAAGGAAATATCCCTTTACACCAGTAAGTACTATTTTGTGAGAGAGGGAAAAAGGCTTTCTATTAAATCCTTCAAGTTGTAAGGAACGTAGTTAATTTGGATTCAGATAATACAATCCCGGCTTTGCTATATCTCTCCGTTTAATGAGTGGCATAGTGTTAGACCACTATTACCTGTATTGATTAAAGATCATAATTTAAAGTTTGTCTGTAAAATGTAATTAATCCTTCTTTATATGTAACACGTATAACAGCGCTACCATATACTGATAAAATTAATAAACCACTGGACATATCATCAAACAGCTATATTTCCTTTACTAATGAAGATTAACATGAGGTCCAGCTTCAAATGAAGGTTGACATTAGTTCAAGCTTCAAATGAAGGTTGACATTAGATCAAGCTTAAAATGAAGGCTGACATCAGATCAAGCTTCAAATGAAGGTTGAAATTAGTTCAAGCTACAAATGAAGGTTGACATTAGATCAAGCTTCAAATGAAGTTTGATATGAGATCAAGCTTCAAATGAAGGTTCACATTAAATCAAGCTACAAATGAAGGTTGACATGAAATCAAGCTACAAATGAAGGTTGACATGATATTGGGCCGTGTATGTTGTCATGCCTGATGTCAAGTCCAATAGTTACAAACTGATTATATGCAAACTATGATTGTAGCATCCATTTCATCTACCATATTTGTTTAATACTTAATCATCACATTTTTGTTTTGTGATCTAATAGTAAACAAAAATTTGGACAACAAGAACAATAGTTCATACCATGTTAAATTGGAATCCTTTGTTTAATATTGAAATTTCACTAATGATAAAATGAATACTGCTGACTCAGAAATATTTAATGCCCTCACTCTCACGTGTGGAATAGGTATTTTATCAGTCAAGTGTGAACATTTGAATGGGAGTAATACTTTCATTCATAAGAGGGTTACAGTGTAAATACATTATTTTGATGCATGATAAATCCTTGTCTAAAAAGACCTTCATTATTTATCCAGGACCATTTGGTGCCCAACGGGTTTGATCCCTCCATAGCCTCGGACTCTGACATGGGCAGTCAGGAAGGCTTCAATGGCAGCAAAAATGTACGTAACACTTTCCTTCCCTTTTTGTCACTTCTCACTACAAATCTTACCTACATGGAAATCATTCAGAGGTAGCAAAAAAAGTGAATAACTCCCTCCATCTCTGATTGTCACTCCTAACTCTGACATAGACAATCCTGAAGTAACTCTCCGCTCCTTATTGTCAGTTCTCACTCTGACTAAGACAGTGATGAAAAGCTTCAGTAGTGACAGAAATGAGGTTACAGAAATGTGAGCAACCTTCTCCATACCTTGTCGCCTCTCTCACCATCAAAGACAGTCAGGAGAGCTGTAATCAGGGTACCAAGTACAGTTAAACAACAGGATGATAATGGGCTAGACCTTAAGTTAGACACATTTTCCCTCAATTAATATACCTTGTATTCTGACTATTTTCCCACTGAAATGGAGATGTGAAGGTCTATTTATCCCACTCTTATGTTGAATTCCCCATTAATAAAGCAGTTAATCTGTCTGAGAGTTTACATTTGTGTCTATTTCAGCAAATTTTGTTAAACAGTAGTGTCGTTTTTGTTCAGTATACTTGTGTGCAGCATCAATATGTGAAAGTTGTTAAACTAACAGAACCAATAAGACAAGTGATTGGATTAGGTAGACTTGGAACTGTAGACAAGATGCTGATCAGTCAAGTAATACATTATGTTTACAGCATCAAATGTAGTATGTATGACAAACCTATTTATGACTTGTCACCTACAGGCTGGCAAGTGGTTAAATACGACGATGGCAGCTAGGAAGAAGAAGGTCAGCCAACACTTTGATGACCTGGAGCAGTGTTACTTCTCTGTAAGACAGAGGGAAATACTAAGTGAGTTCACAATGTCAGCTACCCTTGAGTGTAAAAGATTTTCTCAACTAATTACCAGTAAAATATGAATACAGTCTGTTTCCAAGGCTTACATTTTTACTGCAATTTTTTTTAAATATATATTGCATGTACTGTATTACTGTTCTTGAATATCAGGTTTTACTGGTCATGAAAATGAATTGCCAATTTTATCTATCAGCTGGAGGGGAAAATGAAGAAGGACTTGGAGAGTTTACGGAAAGTCTTTCAAAGTTCACCAGATTTAGTTCCTTTAGGCCCCTAGCCACACTCAGCTACGCCAGTGACTTCTACAGTGGCTCCAGTATAGTATCCAGGTACATATACACAAACAGCCTAATGTCTGTTCTTCTTGTCTTGTGCACTTGCTCTGGTTGTTAAATTAGTTTGTGTTTCCCTGAAGTGACTCATCAAGTATAATTAACTGGGGTACGACCTGTATACCTGTACAGTACATATTATGTAGTCATCAAGTCATTTCCCAAAGTTGTGATGATTTGTTATTGTTGAGTGTTGGAAAATGGAATGCATTAATATTTGTTACTGCTGAGTATTTGAGACAAATGTTTATTTTTGTCATTATTGCATGAGTACAAAATACTTGGACCATTTATTTCCAGGATGCCTACAACTGTGAAAGTATAAGTTTATGTTTCAGCATTGAGTTTGACAGAGACTGTGATTATTTTGCTATAGCGGGTGTGACGAAGCGTATCAAGGTAAGAAGGACTGTTACACTAAATCATACAGTTTTCTGTATCAATGTAGGTGTTGTTACGGTATTGGCACTGTATCAATGTCGGTGTTGTTATGGTATTGGCACTGTATCAATGTAAGTGTTGTTACGGTATTGGCACTGTATCAATGCAGGTGTTGTTACGGTATTGGCACTGTATCAATGTAGGTATTGTTACGGTATTGGCACTGTATCAATGTAGGTGTTGTTACGGTATTGGCAGAATGTTATCAGTTTGGAATTTTCTAGTCCAACAACACAATTACTCTAAATCACTTTAGAGTAATTTTACAAATTATATAGGGCGCTATATAAATGTTGTATATTACAATTATTTTTATTATTAAACCTCGAAAAGTTGTAGTGGTATTATTATGCATTTTGACATTTTGATAATCTTTGTTAAATTAATCACCCTCTTTTGGTGGTAATGTCATCACCAAAGATAAAATCCGAGGCATAGTAATACACAAGTTCATGGCATTGGTGGTATTTGTAAAATAACCACAACTTAATGCAGCAATTAACATTGTGACAGATTGGCAGTTAGGATTCTAATTTCACATACAACCAGTATACTTTCAGTAGAAACTTCTGTTTATTTTACAGGTGTTTGAATACTGCAATGTTATAAAAGATGTCGTTGACATTCACTACCCAGTCAATGAGATGGTGTGCAACTCTAAAATCAGGTAATTTCTACAATGTAATCACACTAAATTTGCAACCGAGATGGTTGATTTTCAAAAGTAGCCAGTTGAATATTGATTGGTCGCAGTATCGTAAACAAATTATACTCCATAAAAAGATCAGGTAAAGTTAACATGTACCAGCTCAAAAGACAGGTGTAGTCTGATAGTGAGAAAGTTCAATAGTATCTTTTACCCCATTAGGGGTGAGATAAGGGTTTCTCTTAACCTGGACAGGTGTATCCGCACTTCTACCGGTGTGAGATTTCCTTGTCTCACCCTAGGGTTGAGACGGGGGGATTCCCCTATTCATAACAATGGTATGACTTCACTTCAACAATACAATGACGTCACGTCAACAATCCATCAACGTCACGTCAACCCTGAATTTAGCATGTAACGTTGTCATTACATTGTGTATATGATACACATTGGGAGAACAGGGTAAGAGAAAGAGAATCATTCACCCCCTTTAATTAAAAAGCCTTGTGTTTTGCAACATAAGAACCTCCCCCCTCGGGTTGAGATTCCCCTATCTCACCCCCAAGGGGGTGAGAGATTCTATTAATCTCAACCTGAGGGAGAAGATTTTTAAGTTGCCAGACAAGAGGCTTGCCAAGTGTTTTGCAGCTTAAGAATCTTTCTCTGAGGGTTGAGATTTCCCATTTCACCTCAATGTATTGTTGACGTGATGAAGATGCAATTGCAATGTTGACATGAAGTCATACAATTGTTATGAATTTGGGGAATTGGGCTGAAGAGTTTTATAAGTGACCTTAAGTTTTGTTCAGTAATAAAGTGTTATACAGACGCTGGCCGGAAGCATTGTTGAAAGAGGGGATTTGGTTAGCCCTACAAACAAGTGCGTAATTGTATGATGTTGTGATTTACCTGTAGTTGTGTGACTTGGAGTGCATATCACAAGAACATGCTGGCCAGTTCTGATTATGAGGGCACAATCACCCTGTGGGATGCTTTCTCCGGCCAAAAGTCAAAGATCTTCCAGGTAGGATGTAGTATTCAAGAGATGTAACATGAATACCTAAAACAGTTAAATTAAAGTGTCCAGTATACTGGGGTATGTATCGACATGCCAGCTTACATCTGAAGTGGTGTGATTTGTTGAAATAGTTGGTTATGACCTGAAGGAATGAACATTAGATGATATGATAAGCCTACTGATAACTGTGTGTCATGAGGTATTTATGTGTAACATCAATTTTGATATCATGCTGGTGAATAAATGTGTTTACTCTACTTTGATCAACAAGAAACAATGCACAAAAAAAATGTTTGACAAAATCTGAAGTTTTCTAAATGTTTCAATGTGTGCTTTGATATGTTACCCTTTATATAAACAAACAATAATTCACAAAGAATGTTACATTTCCATGACGTCTCATCTTTATTGGGGACAAAATGTCATGTCATGTGGGAGAGCAGTTTGTGTCGTGGTCAACCATTGTCACAATACTAGAGCAATGTGTAACAGGTTATGATTGTGTGAAGGACATGAATGATGTGCATGTAATTGTAACACTAATCATCAAGTAGTTTGTTTGAATTCTTTAGGAGCACGAAAAGCGTTGCTGGAGTGTTGACTTTAACAGAATGGATCCCAAGCTTTTAGCGTCTGGGTCTGATGATGCCAAAGGTTAGATGTGATTAAAAGTAAAACAAATGCTGATTTTTAATGGCTAATTGTGAAAGTTCACCTTAAAGACCACTCAAACAGTTGTGGGAACAGTCAGATTGGCTGTACAGTAAAACAGGCTTACAAAGAAAAAGCTTGAAACCACTTAAATTTTATATCAACGTATTTTGCTTCTTGAACATAATAATCAATAATGGTTTCTGTATATTTAATAGCCAATAAACATAATATGTTGACCTTTATGATAGCACTGCATAGGTAAGACATTGTTTACAGCCTCACACACTGTTTTCTATCTGTTTACAGTGAAGTTGTGGTCAACCAATGCTGACCACTCTATAGCCTGTCTGGAGGCTAAAGCCAATGTGTGTTGTGTCAAGTTCAACCCAGATAGTCGCTACCACCTGGCCTTCGGTTCTGCAGGTAAGATATTCTAAGATGGTCGCTACCACCTGGCTTTTAGTGCTGCAGGTTATATATTCTAAGATAGTCACTACCACCTGGCCTTCGGTTCTGCAGGTAAGATATTCTAAGATGGTCGCTACCACCTGGCTTTTAGTGCTGCAGGTTATATATTCTAAGATGGTCGCTACCACCGGCCTTTGGTTCTGCAGGTAAGATCTTCTAAGATGGTCGCTACCACTTGGCTTTTAGTGCTGCAGGTAAGATCTTCTAAGATGGTCACTACCACCTAGCCTTTGGTGCTGCAGGTAAGATCTTCTAAGATAGTCACTACCACCTGGCTTCTGGTGCTGCAGGTAAGATCTTCTAAGATAGTCACTACCACTTGGCTTTTAGTGCTGCAGGTAAGATCTTCTAAGATAGTAACTACCACCTGGCTTTTGGTGCTGCATGTAAGATCTTCTAAGATAGTCACTACCCCCTAGCCTTTGGTTCTGCCACAGCAGGTAAATCCTTTCTTCAATAGTCGTTCCCTCGGTAAACACAGTTAGGATGCAAACATCATGCTTTCAATCGCATTGATTGTTTTTGTTTACCTGCTTTTGCTAATAAGAAAGATGTTGTTTTGAGATTGTCTATTATGGGTAATGAGGTACATTTTTTTTGTATCTGTTTCCATATTAACTCATATTCAACTTGTAACCAAAACATATCAAGTACTCATCATTTTTTCAAAATGAAACAACTGGTTTCTAGAATACACAAGAACTGAACAAGACTGGAACCATATAACATACTGATCTGTAATATTAATAAAATGGTGTTTGTCATATTAGTTTTTACAAAAGTCATCAATAAGGACTTGATTTGTCAGCCTTTGGCCTACTTTGGTCAAATGACTGGTGGAGGAAATGGCCATCAAGTGAAAGGAATGATTTTAGCTAGATAAAACAAAATAAATCATTACAGAGGATTTCACAATTTCACCAATTTTATGCAACGTAAAAGACCAATAACATCTTTGCTAAAATTACAAGTATTTTTTAATGTTATAATGGACAGAAAAGTTTGAAACAGTTTGAAATTCCTAGTGATATCATATAAAACATGTCATAACCATATTTCTTTATCATTTCAAGAATGTTTATCTTTCCAGATCATTGTGTACACTACTACGATTTACGGAACACTAAACAGGCTGTGATGGTCTTTAAGGGCCACAGAAAGGCTGTGTCTTACACCAAATTTTTAAACACCAAAGAAATAGTATCAGCGTAAGTATTAACACCAAGGCCTGTTAGAGTTATGTCGGAAAATAGAGGGAGACAACTCAAGAACTACTGTAATGCAGAAATATTTGAATGACATTAAATTTCATCTGTTTTCTGGATTGAAACATTCCACGAAATATATACCATACAAAAAAACTAATTCTCAGGTGAATATTTATTTAAATTTCAGAGTAGTGCTGTCATGCCCATTAGCTATATCTGATTGAACTTCGCTACTTATCATCCATGGCAATGTTTTGAATATAATAATTTGAAGTCGCAGAGTAACAGTATGCCATTACATCATTAACTCACTGTCAAAGATTAGCTCAATATAGCCCTCCAAATCATGTCGTCTGTTTTGGCTACTGAAGGTGATTTATTGGAACTCTTTAATGAAATCCACTATGATAGTGCTTTACATTGAAGGCAATTATAGTCAAGTGGTAAATGAATGGTATTGTAAAGCAGATAATTAACATAAGCAACAGGTTAAACATTTATATTGAAACTATG
Organism: Mizuhopecten yessoensis; assembly: GCF_002113885.1. Lineage (NCBI taxonomy): Eukaryota > Metazoa > Mollusca > Bivalvia > Pectinida > Pectinidae > Mizuhopecten > Mizuhopecten yessoensis. Next base: position 223,287 of record NW_018404164.1, read on the forward strand.
TTAATGGTGGTGTCAGAGATGTGACATTTACTAAGTCGGACACAATAACCAGTCTTAGTCAAGGTCAGTTGTAAACCTCTAATCAGTAACAAAGAGAAGTATAGCAGGCTATAGGTAAAACATTATGTCTGGTTTACATACAATGCTATCAAACTTCCATCATTCCAAGCTGACTCTGAAGGCACTAATGGTATTGAAATATATTTTCTGAAAACGTTGCAATGTTAATACCTCCCTTGTTCTTTTTTACCACAGCATTTTGTCAAATTTTAAAAATCTTGTTTGTCTCTGTTTATTTTTCTCTTGGATCCTGCTACCATATGCAGAGATATATGGGTGATAAAAACTGATATCATATTTCAGGGGTAACAAAAACGTGTTTTCTCAGTGATCCTGTTTTGTGTTTCTCAGGGATCCTGTTTTGTGTTTTCTCAGTGATCCTGTTTGGTGTTTTCTCAGTGATCCTGTTTAGTGTTCTCTCAATGATCATCTTTAGTGTTTTCTCAGTGATCCTGTTTAGTGTATTCTCAGTGATCCTGTTTTGGGTTTTCTCAGTGATCCTGTTTTGTGTTTCTCAGTGATCCTGTTTTGTGTTTTCTCAGTGATCCTGTTTTTGTTTTCTCAGTGATCCTGTTTTGTGTTTCTCAGAGATCCTGTTTTGTGTTTTCTCAGTGATCCTGTTTAGTGTTTTGTCAGTGATCCTGTTTAGTGTTTTCTCAGTGATCCTGTTTAGTGTTTTCTCAATGATCATGTTTAGTGTTTTCTCAGTGATCCTGTTTAGTGTTTTCTCAGTGATCCTGTTTAGACTGTGTGTGTGACAGTGGTGTTCTCCCACAGCCACTATCTTTATTGGTTTTCTCCTCTTCCAACTCATAGGATAAACCTACAAGGAGTTGGTAAACACTACTGGGTAACACGCTGGACATTATTTCATTAGTCAGACTTCTAATTATGAGGTCAAGTAACAATACTCCGCGACGTAATCTTCCATTGTGACATCATAGCTTACAGCAATTGTTTCCCCGCTCAAAAACAGGAGTGATGTGTTCCCAAGAGGACGTTTTTTTAGATATTATATCTTATTGTTGTGGGAGAAAAAGGTCCCCAAACTTGTGATGGTTGATTAATATGTTTATCTGACTCCAGCTAATTACTTTTCAAATTGTCTACAGACGAGAGGTTAACACAATTTAAAATTAACTAACAGTTAGAAAGCATGATAACCCTCCACCACTTGTTGGGAAACCTCTATATCCCCTTACTCTGTAGCACTGTAGATGGGTGTATTTAGTTTCTAGAAAGCAATGTATAATTTCTGTCCCTTGAAACATTATTCTTTATTACATGGACATATATTTACTTGCAGGTCCACAGACAGCCAACTTAAGCTGTGGAATATAAAAAAGCCCACAAACCTACAGACATTTAAAGGGCACATTAACGAGAAAAACTTTGTGGGTTTGGCTACAGATGGAGACTACGTTGCTTGTGGTAGGTTATTTGTCATTGGAAACCTACCCACTCCTTTTCACAAGTTTTTTATGAACAGATGCATTGGAATGAAGTGTGGAATAAACTAAATTATCCATGAAGTTTTTATGTTCTATACAGCACTTGAATTTGCAGATCTTGTCAAATCTTTGGCAGTTTCATTCATGTAGCAACTTTTTCTGATTTGAATTTTGTGAAATACAATTTATAGACTGCTATAACTAGCCCTAGCTCTAACTAACCCTATCAGAAAGACAGTGAAATGACTGAAATATAATCTGCAATTTTTTCAGGCAGTATAATATATTTCTAAATACATATACCCAAATAACACAAGTGTTATTCAGTGTTAATGTGTTGGTCAGTACTGTTAATCACTTTATAATCACCTTACTTTTGATGTTACCGTTTGGGGGGCTTTGTCTCAAATGACTTATAAAACAACTTTAAAGTATTTGAATTCAATTTTTTTACAAGAACAGATATGAAGCTCTCTGTTTAGTTATGCCTAAATAATTTGCTGAAATAGCAATAATCTGTCCTCAGGAATTAGCCCAAAAATAACCGTATCTTAAAATATAGCTGATTACAGTACATTAATTATGATTATTTCATTTCACTGAGGTTACTCGTGTTTTAAGTTAACTTTTTACCTGAAGAATCTCCATCAAGGCTATGCACAGCTCAATAAACTTTACTTTCCATTATTTATTAACGAGATGATATTAATTATTTGCATTAATATGAAGTAAGGAGCTATTCATCTGTTTGATTCACATCATTGATATATTGTGTCACATGTCTTCCCAAGTGTGTAGTTTTGGTCTGTCTCTTAATCACAAATACCGAAATCTCTTGTTTTATCAATAATCTTAATCTTTTCTATTTGTAGGAAGTGAGAATAATTCTCTGTATGTGTATTATAAGGGCCTGTCTAAACAACTACTCACCTTTAAATTTGACACAGTCCGCAGTGCTTTGGTAAGTTAAGGGCCTGTCTAAACAACTACTCACCTTTAAGTTTGACACAGTCCGCAGTGCTTTGGTAAGTTAAGCTAGTAACAACCTGGAAAATTGCAGGTCTATTGATGTTTTTGCTGTTTGGAAAAAGTAAATTCCTTTCAAAGTCCATTGTCAGTTCTGGTCCTATATAATAATGTTGTGGTTTTTAGTTAGATAGCTATATATTAATTACTCTATACATTGTATGCCAGTGCAATCATATATAAAGGAGGTTCTATTCTTGTGAGTTCTGAATGTTACGAGACATTTGTTGGCATCTTATCGTTGTAGCCCACTTATTTCCACAAGCAGATGGCTGTTTTCTTTATTCAACAAATATATAAGCAATTCCTACAATATGCTGACCTGTACTTCTATCATACCAAATAATTCCCAAAACAGGTGAATAAGCATTAAACAACGTTCAGATAGCATTCATAACTAAATATGAACTTGAATATTCAATATGGTTCAATTTGACCAAAATAAAACACTTTTTGTAAATTTATCATTTCAATTTGTCATCCACATTTACATTGAAAGCTGTATGAAGCATTTCACAGCTTAATAGAAATATATCATCTCCAGTGTTTTGTCGCGGGAAACACCAGGTTTGAGGAGTGGCAATGCTCTCCATGTTTTAGCAGTTCCATTACTAGGTGTGTCTAAAACATGGAAGACAAATCTATGTTGTTTTGAGAATTTTATTCATAATTCATAATTCTTCAAAGTTTCTCTTTTTTTCCTTTCCTAGGGCTTTTCTATATAGTTGTCAATTTTGTAAATTCCTGCCCTGGAAAAGTGTAATGTTGTCCATTTGTTAGTTCTGACCTAGAAAAGTTATGCATAATTGTCCATTTGTTATTTCCCATCCTAAGACTGTACTGAAAAGTTTGTTAGTTGTCTGTCCAACAAAAGTACTGCATAGTTATCCATCTGTTACAGGAAAAGGACAAGAAAGAGGAGGAAATCAATGAGTTTGTTAGTGCTGTTGCCTGGCGACCAGTAAGTATTTAATTTTGTGACAAGTTTAAACGATCTCTTCCTTCAATTCCTTCAATCTAATAACTGCAACTGAATATATTTTAGCTAGAATGGCTGTGGGACGCTGCCTAAATGAATGTCCTGCCATGTGAAATGTTGACACCAGTACATGATGTGTCAGTGTTCTCTCTAACTTCAGGGACCACTTATTTTCCTGAACATGAATTCATTGAAGTGGTGTGTGTACTTTAATTTACCACAGTTAACTTTTCACCCTCAAAGAACATATTTTTCTAATGTGAAAAGCGAAATTACCAGTGAGAAAATATTTCACCAGGCAAATATTTCCAAGGATACAACATATTTTCATACTGCAAATTTGTAAAATTTATAAGTAACTTGCATAATAAACACACATGCATGCATACCCAACACACATGGAGGTACATCCTTAAATTACCTTAGTTTTTGATAGGACATTTTGTGTCACATAACATGTGTTAGATTACATAAACTTGCAAAGATCTAAAGTGTGCTTTGTCATTTACAGGGCTCCAATGTGATAGTAGCAGCCAACAGTCAGGGAACGGTCAAAGTAAGTCATCGGGTTAAGCTTGATCAAGTCACTGGCCTTTTTCAGGCCCCATGTTTCTGTATATACTATTCTCATCACATCCATGATTACATATAGTACATTGGTTTCTGAACAGTATGGTTCTCACTTTGACCAAACTTTGTCAGTAGGTGTTTTTATGAATTTTACTTTATTGAGTAATGAAGAATGTAAAATACATCTGATAATTCATAGGTTAACTGGCCCTCATCAACTATTGTTGGCGGCTGAGTTGACGAACATTGATTTTACCAAATTAATTGTTACAAAAGATGCAATATGATATAAAAAAAACTATGTTATTTTAATGTGACAGTATAACAGTGGAGTAGCAGTTTAAAGGTATCACTGATTTACCCCATTTCTGTAGTTACCCTATTAATCCCCAAAATAATTAAGCCCATGCCTGGTGATAAGCCCACCAATATATATATGTAGCAGTACAGAAGAAATGTTTGCAATTCTTAAAGGACTACAATTGTGATAACAATAACACAAAATATTGTCTGACTGTTTGAATTATCATACATACACAGTAGCCCTATTAAAATTACATAGAAATGTACATGTATTATATACACACTGAATAATTATATTCTTATTTCTCAGGTGCTAGAGTTGGTGTGATAAATGCTGTTATAGTTAATGTGGAACAATCAACAGAATGAAGTGATGAAAACTAGAGGTAGATTGATGATACCTAGGATTGACAACTAGATGTTGTATGCTGAAGTCAGTTGATCACAGCCAGGATTGACAACTAGATGTTGTATACTGAAGTCAGTCGAAGACAGACAGAATTGACAACTAGATGTTGTATACTAAAGTCAGTCGAACACAGCCAGAAATGACAACTAGATGATGTATACTGAAATCAGATAAACACAGCCTGGATTGACAACAAGATGTTGTATACTGAAGTCAGTTGAAGACAGCCAGGATTGACAACTAGATATTTTAAACTGAAGTCAGTTGATCACAGCCAGGATTGACAACTAGATGTTGTATACTGAAATCAGATAAACACAGTCTGGATTGACAACTAGATGTTGTATACTGAAGTCAGTTGAACACAGCCAGGATTGACAACTAGATATTTTATACTGAAGTCAGTTGATCACAGCCAGGATTGACAACTAGCTGTTGTATACTGAAATCAGATAAACACAGCCTGGATTGACAACTATATGTTGTATACTGAAGTCAGTTGATCACAGCCAGGATTGACAACTAGATGTTGTATACTTAAATCTGATAAACACAGCCTGGATTGACAACTAGATGTTGTATACTGAAGTGAGTTGAACACAGCCAGGATTGACAACTAGATGTTGTATACTGAAGTGAGTTGAACACAGCCAGGATTGACAACTAGATATTTTATACTGAAGTCAGTTGATCACAGCCAAGATTGACAACTAGATGTTGTATACTGAAGTCAGTTGATCACAACTAGGATTGACAACTAGATGTTGTATACTGAAATCAGTTGAACACAGCCAGGATTGACAACTAGATGTTGTATACTGAAGTCAGTTGATCACAGCCATGATTGACAACTAGGTGTTGTATACTGAAGTCATCAGTTGATCACAGCCAGGATTGACAACTAGATGTTGTATACTGAAGTGAAGTGATCACAGCCAGTTGTTACACCTTAAGCATTAGAATTTAACATCATCATTGTGTGTGATGTTGGGTACATAACCAGATAAATTGACAGTGTATATCACAGCAGGTAAACAGCTGGAGTGAATCCAAGGTAACTATTAACAAGACATTTTTCTGACTTGTGGTTGATTGTTATGAAAATTGCCAAATTAGGAATGCTTGACATGACAATTTGAATCTGATATGAAAGTTCTAATGTAAGACAATTACAGATCTTCTAACACTGTAGGATGTGTGACAGTGATACCATATATAATGTGTCTGTTTGTGTCATACTGGTACGGGAGATAGACTATGTTATATGTATGAGGGTAAATGTGTGTGTTTTTGTGTGTTTGTTTTGTTTTATTAGTTTGTTTTATAGGCAAACTTTTGTATAGATTTTTACATGGACTGAGTTTATAAAACAGGCGTATGGTTTTAACTTTGCTAGAACATATGGTTACAAATAGTCCTTATTTATTGGCTTCAATTCTGAGGTAGGTGATAGACTGTAGCATGTGAACAACTTTATGTTTTCATTAGAAATGTTTTAACCTTTTCATTTGCTCAGAAAATGCATTTTAAAACCATTTGTAAACAGAAACCATCATAGACTTATTATTCAGTAGTATCTGATGAGATAATTACAATAATAATAATAACAATTTGAGGTTCTTATATACTGCTTTATCACAACCTAGTTTGTAGGTCGTCTCAAAGCAGTTCATAAATTATTATCTGTAGTTATAGGGCCTTTGCAACCAGCTAATATCTTTCTCAACTCCCTGGGGAGAGTACAGCCGGTGCTGCCATTTCGGCGCTCACGGCTAGCATTCAACAATTCTAGCACTACCCAACCACGTAATCCTTTACAGCTGAGTAGACTGGAACAAGTTAAGTAAAGTATCTTGCTCAAAGATACAACACAGTGCAGTGCCGTGACTCAAACTCGCAACCCTTCAGTCACAAGCCCGGTGTCCTACCACTAGACTTCCATGCCTCCTTAAAGATAACATTATTGCTGTTAATTTGGTTTAGAAATGAAAGTCTATAAATAATAACATATACAAGCAGTGTATTTAAATATAAGGTGAAATCAGCAGTGATTTTACATGTTACCTGCTGTCAGCAGTGTATTTAAATGTGAAATGACATCAGCAGTGTATTTAAATGTGAAATGACACCAGCAGTGTATTTAAATGTGAAATGACATCAGCAGTGTATTAATGTTAAGTGACATCAGCAGTGTAATAATGTTAAGTGACACCAGCAGTGTATTTAAATGTTAAAGGACACCAGCAGAGTATTTCATTGTTAAGTGACACCAATGGTGTATACATGTTTAGTGACACAAGCAATATACTTAAATGTTAAGTGACACCAGCAGTGTATTTAAATGTGAAATGACATCAGCAGTGTATTTAAATGTGAAATGACACCAGCAGTGTATTTAAATGTGAAATGACATCAGCAGAGTATTTCATTATGAAATGACATCAGCAGTGTATTTAAATGTGAAATGACACCAGCAGTGTATTTAAATGTGAAATGACAACAGCAGAGTATTTAAATGTTAAGTGACACCAGCAGTGTATTAATGTAAAGTGACACCAGCAGTGTATTAATGTTAAGTGACACCAGCAGTGTATTAATGTTAAGTGACACCAGCAGTTTATTTAAATGTTAAGTGACACCAGCAGTGTATTTAAATGTTAAATGACACCAGCAGTGTATTTAAACGTTAAATGACACCAGCAGTGTATAAATGTTAAGTGACACAAGCAATATACTTAAATGTTAAGTGACACCAGCAGTGTATTAATGTTAAGTGACATCAGCAGTGTATTTAAATGTTAAGTGACACCAGCAGTGTATTTAAATGTTAAGTGACACCAGCAGTGTATTAATGTTAAGTGACATCAGCAGTGTAATAATGTTAAGTGAAATCAGCAGTGTATTTAAATGTTAAGCGACACCAGCAGTGTATTTAAATGTTATGTGACACCAGCAGTGTATTTAATTGTAAAGTGATGATTTGGTTATTTTATTTGGATTAGGTGACACTTGTATTTGTAACACTGTCTCCAAGAGTTAAATGTTTTTGTTTTAGTATATCAATTGTTTGACATAATACAAATAATCTGTGTATACATATTTGAGAATGAATTTAGATGTACCCACTTAAAGAGGACTGAAACCTTCCTGAACAAATATGTTGGTAAACATGGTTATTGAGTAAGACTTTATAGGGCAGTTACATAATTAACACAATGTATGACTATAATTGTTCTCCTAGATCCCCTCCTACTTTCAATCTTTTGTCTCTCCTAGATCCCCTCCTACTTTCAATCTTTTGTCTCTCCTAGATCCCCTCCTACTTTCAATCTTTTGTCTCTCCTAGATCCCCTCCTACTTTCAATCTTTTGTCTCTCCTAGATCCCCTCCTACTTTCAATATTTTGTCTCTCCTAGATCCCCTCCTACTTTCAATCTTTTGTCTCCCAGTCTCCACCTACACTAACTGCCTATATGGCAATGTTGTTTAGAATTGAGGCAGATTAAGACATCAGTAGTAATAAGTTCTTATCCAGTATATTTTAATTAGTGAGTTGTTACACAAGATATTAACAATGACAAACTGCAAATTAATCGGAACAACCTGCTGTACTGGAGTAATGGAACTTCATCACTCTAACTTAACTGATATTAAATATCTAACAATACAAGGGTAATCACATGTTGGCATATATCAATAGGTTCTTACGATTAATGAGATGTACCATTGTATTTATTATTTTCATTCAACTCGGGTTTTAACCGGTACAATGGGCCTTTTAAGCTGGTAAGATCTATCAGACTGTAGTCCCTGTTATGACATTAACCTATATATTTAATTGTTGTATTACTATTTGGACTATCTGTGTTCTGATTTCTGCCTAAGGATGATATAGTGGTAGTGCCCCACAAGGCAGTATTGTGTAATGGATAGTACAGTAATAGTGCCCCACAAGGCAGTATTGTTTAATGGATAGTACAGTAATAGTGCCCCACAAGGTGGTATTGTTTAATGGATAGTACAGTGATAGTTCCCAACAAGGGGTATTTTTTAATGGATAGTACAGTGATAGTTCCAAACAAGGCGGTATTGTTAAATGGATAGCACAGTAATAGTGACCCACAAGGCAGTATTGTGTAATGGATAGTACAGTAATAGTGCCCCACAAGGCAGTATTGTTTAATGGATAGTACAGTGATAGTTCCCAACAAGGGGTTATTTTTTAATGGATAGTACAGTATTAGTGCCCCACAAGGTGGTATTGTTTAATGGATAGTAAAGTGATAGTTCACAACAAGGAGGTATTGTTTAATGGATAGTATAGTGATAGTGCCCCACAAGGCGGTATTGTTTAATGGATAGTATAGTGATAGTGCCCACAAGGGGTATTGTTTAATGGATAGTACAGTGATAGTGCCCCATAAGGCGGTATTGTTTAATAAATAGTACAGTGATAGTGCCCCTTAAGGCGGTATTGTTTCATGGATAGTACAGTGATAGTGCCCCACAAGGCGGTATTGTTTAATGGATAGTATAGTGATAGTGCCCCACAAGGCGGTATTGTTTAATGGATAGTATAGTGATAGTGCCCCACATGGCGGTATTGTTTTTCCCCACAAGGCGGTGTTGTTTTTTCCCCACAAGGCGGTGTTGTTAAATGTTATCTACAGTGTTTCTGTTTCAAAATTTACCTACCTTTACCTTTTGTTATTCCTGATGTACATACACTTGTTGTACTTTTGTTACATGCCAGTGTTTTGTTGTATAATATTAAGTGTTTATAGAGTCTTAAGAGGTCAGTGGATTTTAACAACAGTGATTGGATATGAAGCCAGGCAACCAAAGTTTGTGTTATAATGCTAATTGTATATTACACCAACAAATAGGGGTAATATTGAAATAATGTTAAAGTAAGTTTAATTTAAGATATTGTTTTGCTGTTTAAATGTTGTATGTTAAGTATGCAAAACAAGTATGAGAAGAGCTGTTACTGTAGCGTAGTTGTCCAGGGAGAGATGACCAGCTTCATCTGTTCTGCAACATTTCTAGAAACATGTACGAGGCTTGTAAGAACGAGAAGAGCTGTTACTGTAGCGTAGTTGTCCAGGGAGAGATGACCAGCTTCATCTGTTCTGCAACATTTCTAGTAACATGTACGAGGCTTGTAAGAACTCTTCCGTTACTTGTGGCCAGCTGGTTAAAGGAAATGCTAGGTAATGTTTATAACGTTTGTTATGTTCCTGTCTTGTTCATGCACAAAGTAATGTTGTATATAGATTTTTATCTTCTGAGATAATTATAATGATATTCTGTAGAACAGAAATAAACCTGCATAAACTGTAAGGATATTTGAAGAGAAAATGTACAGAAATGTTATTTACATATTTTACTTAAAAAGGCATCACGGAAGAAAGGTTACCAAAGTTATATAATTGATGGTGAGTTGACAACTAGCTAAGAGGACTAGTGAAAATATTTCAGTTAATGATCAGTTGAAGACTGTTAATATGATTGCCATGCAATTAAGCTTAAGCACTAATTCATTACATATAAAAGTTGACACCTAGTTTATTAGCAACTTTATTGAACTGACATTAATTGTATATAAAATTAAAAGAAAGTAAACATGTATGAAAACACTTGATAATTTGAATTTTGTAGAAATAAAAAATAAAAATATGTAAGTATTGGGCCTTACTTTATAAAACCAAAAAGTGAACATTTAACTCAAATAAACAATGGTTTGGGGGTTTCCATCAGAATTCAGCTAGTTTTGATATCAGTTCTGTAATAATCAAGATGTTTGTGAGTATTCAACTGATGTTCAGCTGTAGATATTTTAATAATTTTAAGTTGGAGTTACCATCTTGTGCTCAACTACTTAACAGTCAACTAGCTATCAACTAGATGATGCATTATTGCATTACAAGTAATTATCTGCAAGTTGAATTTTTAATGGTTCTCAGAAAAAGTCTCCACTCCTAGTGCTCAACTGTTCTTCTGAAATCAGCATCAACTGCTCCTCAATAAGCTGTTAACTATCAGCTGAACATTTTGGTATCATTTGTCATGTTGGAGCAGATAGATTATATCTCATTTATGGAATTAGCTGGTTCTAATACATGATTGATGACACATTAAGAAAACAGTACCGAGTCATTGTAATAGCCAGGTATGTATGGATATTTATCAACCTTTCTGATTGTTTTATTTTATGACAATCACAGAACCGATGTTTATCAATGACTTCTCTGTTGCTTTTGTAACCTTTTGGTGTCAAATGAAGTATTGTGTTAACAATGAACTTGTTATACTGGAGAGCAATGGAACTCTAGTAGTAAACTGGTAGTCGGAGAATTCAACATGTAACTCTGTGAGAACTGATTATTCACCATGGTGTTAGATGGTGCCAGTGTCAGGTGTGTTACTTCACCATGTAACTCTGTGTGAGAACTGAGTATTTACCATGGTGTTAGATGGTGCCTGTGTCAGGTGTGTTACTACACCATGTAACTCTGTGAGAAATGAGTATTTACCATGGTATTATATGGTGCCAGTGTCAGGTGTCCTACTACACCATGTAACTCTGTGTGAGTACTGAATATTTACAATGGTGTTAGATGGTGCCAGTGTCAGGTGTGTTACTACACCATGTAACTGTGTGTGAGAACTGAGTATTTACAATGGTGTTAGATGTTGCCAGTGTCAGGTGTGTTACTGTATAGGTTATGAGTTGTGATATTTATTGTGATAGATCACCCACTGTTCCTTATATATATGTAAAGGTGTGTGAAAGCTGGAGAGAATGTGTACGGTTGAATGTGTATGGTGTGGTCATTATAAAAACATTACATTGTGTTTCCTGTATATATTCATATATTTTTATCCTGGAGGTTAGACAGAGACACCAATTCTGGCTAATTGTTTTGTCCGAAAATCACAATTTTAATTTTACCCCTCCAAATCTGACCCAAGGGAGAGAATATAAAATAAAAATGTTCAATGTGTGAAGTCATTTCTGCTAACCAATACCTAACATACTGTACAGTAATGCCTGTGACATATACAGAAGTACACGTATATAGTAAAAGTTGTCTCCCCTTCTCTATTTCAACTTCTGTGATATTGTTTGTTTTGACGTTCAGGAAATAAAAGATTAAGTCTAGGTATTCAAAGGTGACACGCAATATAATCTGTCCTTGTGTATAAATATCTGGAGTTTTCAGACAGAAGTTATATCAATATGTGTACTTTATGGTAAATGGATGTAAATTTTGAGCTTGGATATCACACCTATTATTAAGTATTTATGAGACATGTCTTCCATGGTGTTATGTCAGTAGGTTTTAACAATAATACCACTCCATGAATTGGCCTACCAGCATCTTGGAGCACATTTCATTTATAACTAATTAAAGAAAATAGTAGCATTACACCTGCTGAAGAGAGAAAAAAGGCTGGTTTTGCGATTCATATCACCATATATCTATTGTAGTGAAGTGTGATGGAAAGGCTTAACAACTTCATGTTAAAGCTGACATTTTATGTTAAGAATCATCAAAAAGATTTCTGCATCGTACCACCCCTGGTAAACATGAAGGTGATCATTCACCATAATCTTCCATTTCTAACAGTCGCCAATACTCTGTTAAGCGCCTCATTATTTATCCGTGAACAACAGTCAAAATTAACAGTTCACCACTGAGGTGCTTTATATATATATACAGACAGACGGTTGGTTACTCCAGACAAATATGGTTGTGATCCACGCTCTGATACCAGGGGGAGACCAATTGTAGAAAATAATTGTGGAGAAAATCCTTAGTTCTTGAGAACATGTTATTTTCATTGTGATTTGACGGATTCAGCAGTTAATAATTATATTTGAACCCGTTTGTTTAGATTTATAGACATCATATAGACGTGTGGGTACGATGGTGTACTAACTAGCTGACTGGTGTCAGACAGTGGGCATTAGTTGTAGGTAGCCTCTCAGGTAGATACGTGATAGTGTACTGGCTGTAGTCACACAGATACCCTAACGTTACAGTTAAACTGTTAAGTGCTGAATACATTGCACTTTTTTTTTAAAAAGACGATGAATGTCTTTTGAGTTGATGAATTTCTGAATGAGAATTATATAATAAAACTTATAGAACAGACCAGATGTCTTGTTATGTCTTTGTGGGGTGTAATAAACGTGAGAAAACGCCTGGGCTGTCTACTGAGTCTCTAAATGTTTGATCATCACTAGTAATGCATTTAACTGCCATGGATTGAAAGTTTATCAGACTGGACACTGTTGCATCAGACTGAGCAGCGTTTTGCCTGCTTGTGGTAGCGCGGATCTGATTCAAACTTTAGTGTGCTACTTGACTGAAATACCATGCGGCTGATTGCACATCTCAGTATTACGCCCGGTCACATTTTACTGACACATCTCATTATTCCGCCCGGTCACATTTTACTGACCATGTGGCTGATTGCACATCTCAGTATTCCGCCTGGTCACATTTTACTGACCATGTGGCTGTTTGCACATCTCAGTATTCCGCCCGGTCACATTTTACTGACACATCTCAGTATTACGCCTGCTCACATTTTACTGACCATGTGGCTGATTGCACATCTCAGTATCCCGCCTGGTCACATTTTACTGACCATGTGACTGTTTGCACATCTCAGTATTCGGCCCGGTCACATTTTACTGACACATCTCATCATTACGCCTGCTCACATTTTACTGACCATGTGGCTGATTGCACATCTCAGTATTCCGCCCGGTCACATTTTACTGACACATCTCAGAATTACGCCCAGTCACATTTTACTGACACAACCCAGAATTACGCCCGGTCACATTTTACTGACACATCGCAGTATTACACCTGGTTACATTTTACTGACACATCTCAGTATTACGCCCAGTCACATTTTACTGACACATCGCAGTATTACACCTGGTTACATTTTACTGACACATCTCAGTATTACGCCTGCTCACATTTTACAGACCATGTGGCTGATTGCACATCTCAGTATCCCGCCTGGTCACATTTTACTGACCATGTGGCTGTTTGCGCATCTCAGTATTCCGCCCGGTCACATTTTCCTGACCATGTGGCTGATTGCACATCTCAGTATCCCGCCTGGTCACATTTTACTGACCATGTGGCTGTTTGCACATCTCATTATTCCGCCCGGTCACATTTTACTGACCATGTGGCTGTTTGCACATCTCATTATTCCGCCCGGTCACATTTTACTGACCATGTGGCTGTTTGCACATCTCATTATTCCGCCCGGTCACATTTTACTGACACATCGCAGTATTACACCTGGTTACATTTTACTGACACATCTCAGTATTACGCCTGCTCGCATTTTACTGACCATGTGGCTGATTGCACATCTCAGTATCCCGCCTGGTCACATTTTACTGACCATGTGGCTGTTTGCACATCTCAGTATTCCGCGCGGTCACATTTTACTGACACATCTCAGAATTACGCCCAGTCACATTTTACTGACACAACCCAGTATTACGCCCAGTCACATTTTACTTACACATCGCAGTATTACGCCCGGTCACATTTTACTGACCTTGGGTTAACCAGGTGTTGCCTTACCGAACATGCTGAACAATAATCAGGGAATAGCAACTACCATGACGGACTTGGGTACGTCCCGGCCTGGGGACAGAACCTACTGCACCTCACTTATATGAACAGGCCAAAATTGATGTATTGCCAAGGAAGGCGCTAGGAAACAAAAACGAAGTTGTTTGGAAGTAAAGAGAAAATGTAAAGATTCCGAATGGTGTAATGGGGACAGCAGATCAATAGAGAGAAAATGTAAAGATTCCGAATGGTGTAATGGGGACAGCGTATCAATAGAGAGAAAATGTAAAGATTCTGAATGTTGTAATGGGGACAGCGGATCAATAGAGAGAAAATGTAAAGATTCTGAATGTTGTAACGGAGACAGCAGAACAATAGAGAAAAAATGTAAAGATTCCGAATGTTGTAACGGGGACAGCAGATCAATAGAGAGAAAATGTAAAGATTCTGAATGTTGTAATGGGGACAGCAGATCCATAGAGAGAAAATGTAAAGATTCTGAATGTTGTAATGGGGACTGTAGATCAATAGAGAGAAAATATAAAAATTCCGAATGTTGTAACGGGGACAGCAGATCAGTAGAGAGAAAATGTAAAGATTCTGAATGTTGTAACGGGGACAGCAGAACAATAGAGAGAAAATGTAAAGATTCCGAATGTTTTAACGGGGACAGTAGATCAATAGAGAGAAAATGTAAAGATTCCGAATGGTGTAATGGGGACAGCAGATCAATAGAGAGAAAATGTAAAGATTCCGAATGTTGTAATGGGGACAGTAGATCAATAGAGAGAAAATGTAAAGATTCCGAATGTTGTAATGGGGACAGTAGATCAATAGAGAGAAAATGTAAAGATTCCGAATGTTGTAATGGGGACAGTACATCAATAGAGAGAAAATGTAAAGATTCTGAATGTTGTAATGGGGACAGCGGATCGATAGAGAGAAAATGTAAAGATTCTGAATGTTGTAATGGGGACAGCAGATCCATAGAGAGAAAATGTAAAGATTCTGAATGTTGTAATGGGGACAGCGGATCAATAGAGAGAAAATGTAAAGATTCTGAATGTTGTAATGGGGACAGCGGATCGATAGAGAGAAAATGTAAAGATTCTGAATGTTGTAATGGGGACAGCGGATCGATAGAGAGAAAATGTAAAGATTCTGAATGTTGTAACGGAGACAGCAGAACAATCGAGAAAAAATGTAAAGATCCCGAATGTTGTAACGGGGACAGCAGATCAATAGAGAGAAAATATAAAGCTTCCGAATGTTGTAACGGGGACAGCAGAACAATAGAGAGAAAATGTAAAGATTCCGAATGTTGTAATGGGGACTGTAGATCAATAGAGAGAAAATATAAAAATTCCGAATGTTGTAACGGGGACAGCAGATCAGTAGAGAGAAAATGTAAAGATTCTGAATGTTGTAACGGGGACAGCAGATCAATATAGAGAAAATATAAAGATTCCGAATGTTGTAATGGGGACTGTAGATCAATAGAGAGAAAATATAAAAATTCCGAATGTTGTAACGGGGACAGCAGATCAGTAGAGAGAAAATGTAAAGATTCTGAATGTTGTAACGGAGACAGCAGAACAAACGAGAAAAAATGTAAAGATTCCGAATGTTGTAACGGGGACAGAAGAACAATAGAGAGAAAATGTAAAGATTCTGAATGTTCTAATGGGGACAGCATATAATTTGGTTTCTTCAATGTCCCAACCAGCAGACGATTTTGCAGGGTCGCCATATCAGTCGCGTGTTACGACATGCAGTGTGATACAGCAGGTCTATTCTTCACATTAATGTTATTAACGCGGATTTGCCAACTCATGCCGGGGCTGGCCGCCATTGACCACGTGTTTCTCCACATGTCTGTATACGTTGTAGACAGGTTGGATAGTTCAACTTTCATAGCACGACAGGTAATCGGTTACCGTTCTTATTTGGTGAGCTTCCAAATCATCATCGGCGCGGGATAGGGTACCTGTTGTAAAAACCGGGGGATACTCCACCAAAGTTCCTTTGATTTCTTGCTAACAACTAATTAAGTGGCCACAGAGCTAACTATGTGGCATTATTTTGGATTAGTATGTTCAGCACAGCGGGACTGGTTTTTTTTCGATACCTTTCAAATGTCCTTAATTTGCACAATCTTATAAGTGCTGAAATAGTGTTATATAATAATCGATGGCCACGTCGTCTTTTAATGGAGTTATTCCGAGTAGGTTGGAGTACGGCTTGTTTTTATCAATATTGTTTGTTCGTCTACCTTACTATAATCATGTCAATAGCCAAAGGTAGGCATTATGTGTATACTGAACATAAACCAAAAGACATGTTCATTAGTCGACGTGTTTAGAATGTGAGCGTTTTGTTACCATTTCGGACATGAAGTAAAGCTTTTGCACACGAGTCAGTTTTCTAAAAAAAAAAATCGGGCTGTAAAATCCGAAAATAAAATAATTCAGTTTGTAATATATAACCATATAACATAAGGATATTGTGAAACAATTTTGAAAAAATGTTGATAACCATCAATTCCACAATATTGTCAGTTTATACAATGGTTTGTTAATGATACCTATATGATCACATCGACAAATGACAGAATCTGCTATGATTGCTATTGATCGAACCTAAACTAATAGACGTTATACGATGTGGAGCCCAGACAATGGAGGATAGCAGATACCATTGTGTAGGAATAGGCCGTTCTAATGCTATCATTCTAAAGCACACAGTTTACAATGAAAAATATCTCTCGGGGGATAATTTCGAATTGATTTGTAATAACATAATTCCACATGTATTGACATAATTAAGTGGCTTAAACAAACAGTGCTAGTCCGTGGTCCTGAAGGTACCTCACTATGTGCCATACACATACCGACGTAATTGCTGGATTGCCTACCATACTCTGACTTCATTTCTCAGCAAACCTCACCCTGTACTGACTTCATTCCTGAGTGTACCCTACCAAGCACTGACTTCATTCATGAGTGTACCCCACCATGTATCACCATGTACTGACTTCATTCCTGAGTGTACCTCACTATGTACTGACTTCGTTAATGAGTGTACCTCACCATGTACTGACTTCATTCCTGAGTGTACTCCACCATGTACTGACTTCGTTAATTAGTGTACCTCACCATGAACTGACTTCATTCCTGAGTGTACCTCACTATGTACTGACTTCGTTAATGAGTGTACCTCACCATGTTCCACCATGTACTGACTTCATTCCTGAGTGTGCTCCACCATGTACTGACTTCGTTAATGAGTATACCTCGCCATGTACTGACTTCATCCCTGAGTGTACCTCACCATGTACTGACTTCGTTAATCAGTGTACCTCACCATGTACTGACTTCATTCCTGATTGTACCTCACCATGTACTGACTTCGTTAATGAGAGTACCTCACCATGTACTGACTTCATTCCTGATTGTACCTCACCATGTACTGACTTCGTTAATGAGTGTACCTCACCATGTTCCACCATGTACTGACTTCATTCCTGAGTGTACCCTACCAAGCACTGACTTTATTCCTGAGTGTATCTCGCCATGTTACACCATGTACTGACTTCATTACTGAGTGTACCTCACCATGTATCACCATGTAATGACTTTCATTAATGAGTGTAACTCACCATGTACTGACTTCGTTAATGAGTGTACCTCACCATGTGCTGACTTCATTCCTGAGTGTACTCCACCATGTACTGACTTCGTTAATGAGTGTACCTCACCATGTTCCCCCATGTACTGACTTCATTCCTGAGTATACCTCACCATGTATCACCATGTAATGACTTTCATTAATGAGCGTAACTCACCATGTACTGACTCCATACCTGAGAATACCTTACCATGTACCACCATGTACTGACTTTATTCCTGAGTGTACCTCACCATGTACTTACTTCATTCCTGAGTGTACCTCACCATGTATTGACTTCGCTAATGAGTGTACCTCAGCATGTACTGACTTCATTCCTGAGTGGACCTCACCATGTACTGACTTCGCTAATGGGTGTACCTCACCATGTACTGACTTCGTTCCTGATTGTACCTCACCATGTACTGACTTCGTGAATGAGTGTACCTCACCATGTACTGGCTTCGTTAATGAGTGTACCTCACCATGAACTGACTTCATTCCTGAGTGTACCTCCCCATGTACTGACTTCGCTAATGAGTGTACCTCACCAGGTACTGACTTCATTCCTGAGTGTACTCCCCCATGTACTGACTTCGTTAATGAGTATACCTCGCCATGTACTGACTTCATCCCTGAGTGTAACTCACCATGTACTGACCCCATACCTGAGTATACCTTACCATGTACCACCATGTACTGACTTCATTCCTGAGTGAACCCCACCACGTATCGCCCTATACCGATACATTGCTGAGAGTGAATTACCCTTGCTATGTCTCTAAATGTAGCATCATGTAACATTGCTCCACGCCCCTACATTTCTTGTCTCAATACGTCCCGGCTACAACCCTGTACTCCGTTTCATTATGTACCCGATAGCAGGCAGTCGTTACCTTTCCCTACACTTCCCCGGGTCACTACATGGCTGTTATCACTTTCTAAATTGATACTCTGCGTGACTATGTACCGACTACATCGGTTTCAGTAGAGCCATCCGACTCATCGATTAAATGCAAACTATTACATCATGTAGTACATGTACAAGAGATCATTATTCAATTTTAATTTTATTAAGTGGAGAGTAAGCTTACAAAGTATTTAGTTTTCTAGATCAGACATTGAATTCTCTACATTTTATCGTAGCACAATTTTAGTACTTTCCGAGATTACATAATTCTTCCACATTATTAGTACTTAATAAATTTCGTTAACTTAAAAACATTAGGACTTCTGTGATAGAATCGCTTGATATACACGCTGTCTCACTAGCAGAGAGTTGATACTGCTTCAACTTTTGAGTTAACTTACAAGGTTTTCGAGAAAGGAAGTTATGTCTGCATGTATTGTAGGCCTTAGCACTACTGTACGTATGTACTCTTACTTCTGCTTGCGTCGACGTTTTCATTACGACCAGGAAGCAATAATTCATAAAAGACAATCCCCGTAATAATTTTAATTCGTAAACCATCATAATTCATTAAAGCATCCGTGTTTTTAATATTTGACAGTGTAACTCAACGGCTGTTACCAGTAATTGACATCGCTGCAGTAAGTGTTAACGGAAATTCAACGATTGCTACATAAGCAGGCGCTATTCATCAGCACGTAGAACAACATTGCCCAACAAGGCTGTATTTGTACTGATGGCTGATATGGCAACACGACGAATTAGTGCAAGCGTCCCTGTTGAGCCAAACCGCTGACATCTGACAGCCCAGGGATTGTGAATTAATGAACAAATACCCGGTACTATTCCCACAATCTGCCGTTAGACCAGGCTAGAACTGTATGAGATATTTGTCCACTTAAACCCGAAATATTTGTCAAATTAGTTTTCGTTATGCAAGCGTTGCCTGGGTATTCATAACTACATTACGACAGTCAATTGACATTTTGACGGTATTCTTTAACTCGAGTTGTACTAGAAAACGGTTATCACGCTAGCGTTGTATTGCGTATGTGATGGTTTCATTATCGTCCCTCTAGAGGTGTATACTAATTTTGAATTTAACATTGAGTATTTTGTCAAATGGATATGTGATCGGTACGTTGTCGCCAGACCGGTGTTGTATGAAGTATGTGATTACATCGTTGTCGCCAGATCAGTGTTGTATCGAGTATGAGATCACTACGTTGTCGCCAGGCCAGTGTTGTATCGAGTATATTATCACTACGTTGTCGCCAGACCAGTGTTGTATGAAGTATGTGATCACATCGTTGTCGCCAGGCCAGTGTTGTATGAAGTATGTGATCACATCGTTGTCGCCAGACCAGTGTTGTATGAAGTATGTGATCACTACGTTGTCGCCAGACCAGTGTTGTATGAAGTATGTGATCACATCGTTGTCGCCAGGCCAGTGTTGTATGAAGTATGTGATCACATCGTTGTCGCCAGACCAGTGTTGTATGAAGTATGTGATCACTACGTTGTCGCCAGACCAGTGTTGTATGAAGTATGTGATCACATCGTTGTCGCCAGGCCAGTGTTGTATCACGTATGTGATTACATCGTTGTCGCCAGATCAGTGTTGTATCGAGTATGTGATCACCTCATTGTCGACATGCTGCACTTGTATATTGATCATGTTATCACTACGTTGTCGCCAGGCCAGTGTTGTATCGAGTATGTGATCACTACGTTGTCGCCAGACCAGTGTTGTATGAAGTATGTGATCACATCGTTGTCGCCAGGCCAGTGTTGTATGAAGTATGTGATCACATCGTTGTCGCCAGACCAGTGTTGTATCAAGTATGTGATCACTACGTTGTCGCCAGACCAGTGTTGTATGAAGTATGTGATCACATCGTTGTCGCCAGGCCAGTGTTGTATGAAGTATGTGATCACATCGTTGTCGCCAGACCAGTGTTGTATGAAGTATGTGATCACTACGTTGTCGCCAGACCAGTGTTGTATGAAGTATGTGATCACATCGTTGTCGCCAGGCCAGTGTTGTATGAAGTATGTGATCACATCGTTGTCGCCAGACCAGTGTTGTATCAAGTATGTGATCACTACGTTGTCGCCAGACCAGTGTTGTATGAAGTATGTGATCACATCGTTGTCGCCAGGCCAGTGTTGTATCACGTATGTGATTACATCGTTGTCGCCAGATCAGTGTTGTATCGAGTATGTGATCACCTCATTGTCGACATGCTGCACTTGTATATTGATCATGTTATCACTACGTTGTCGCCAGGCCAGTGTTGTATCGAGTATGTGATCACTACGTTGTCGCCAGACCAGTGTTGTATGAAGTATGTGATCACATCGTTGTCGCCAGGCCAGTGTTGTATGAAGTATGTGATCACATCGTTGTCGCCAGACCAGTGTTGTATCAAGTATGTGATCACATCGTTGTCGCCAGATCAGTGTTGTATCGAGTATGTGATCACCTCATTGTCGACATGCTGCACTTGTATATTGATCATGTTATCACTACGTTGTCGCCAGGCCAGTGTTGTATCGAGTATGTGATCACTACGTTGTCGCCAGACCAGTGTTGTATGAAGTATGTGATCACATCGTTGTCGCCAGGCCAGTGTTGTATGAAGTATGTGATCACATCGTTGTCGCCAGACCAGTGTTGTATCAAGTATGTGATCACCACGTTGTCGCCAGACCAGTGTTGTATGAAGTATGTGATCACATCGTTGTCGCCAGGCCAGTGTTGTATCAAGTATGTGATCACATCGTTGTCGCCAGATCAGTGTTGTATCGAGTATGTGATCACCTCATTGTCGACATGCTGCACTTGTATATTGATCATGTTATCACTACGTTGTCGCCAGGCCAGTGTTGTATCGAGTATGATATCACTACGTTGTCGCCAGACCGGTGTTGTATCGAGTATGTTATCACTACGTTGTCGCCAGGCCAGTGTTGTATCAAGTATGTGATTACATCGTTGTCGCCAGATCAGTGTTGTATCGAGTATGTGATCACCTCATTGTCGACATGCTGGACTTGTATATTGATCATGTTATCACTACATTGTCGCCAGGCCAGTGTTGTATCAAGTATGTGATTACATCGTTGTCGCCAGACCAGTGTTGTATCGAGTATATTATCACTACGTTGTCGCCAGGCCAGTGTTGTTTCGAGTGTGTTATCACCTCATTGTCGACATGCTAGAGTTATGTATTGATCATGTTATCACTACGTTGTCGCCAGATCAGTGTTGTATCGAGTATGTGATCACCTCATTGTCGACATGCTAGAGTTATATGTTGATCATGTTATCACTAGGTTGTCGCCAGGCCAGTGTTGTATCGAGTATGAGATCACTACGTTGTCGCCAGGTCAGTGTTGTATCGAGTATGAGATCACTACGTTGTCGCCAGACCGGTGTTGTATCGAGTATATTATCACTACGTTGTCGACATGCTTGAGTTGAATATTGATCATATGATCACTACGTTGTCGCCAGGCCAGTGTTGTATCACGTATGTGATTACATCGTTGTCGCCAGATCAGTGTTGTATCGAGTATGTGATCACCTCATTGTCGGCATGCTGGACTTGTATATTGATCATGTTATCACTACGTTGTCGCCAGGCCAGTGTTGTATCGAGTATGTGATTACATCGTTGTCGCCAGATCAGTGTTGTATCGAGTATGTGATCACCTCATTGTCGACATGCTGGACTTGTATATTGATCATATTATCACTACGTTGCCGCCAGGCCAGTGTTGTTTCACGTATATGATTAGATCGTTGTCGCCAGATCAGTGTTGTATCGAGTATGTGATCACCTCATTGTCGACATGCTGGACTTGTATATTGATCATATTATCACTACGTTGCCGCCAGGCCAGTGTTGTTTCACATATATGATTAGATCGTTGTCGCCAGATCAGTGTTGTATCGAGTATGTGATCACCTCATTGTCGGCATGCTGGACTTGTATATTGATCATGTTATCACTAGGTTGTCGCCAGGCCAGTGTTGTATCGAGTATGAGATCACTACGTTGTCGCCAGACCGGTGTTGTATCGAGTATATTATCACTACGTTGTCGACATGCTTGAGTTGAATGTTGATCATATGATCACTACGTTGTCGCCAGGCCAGTGTTGTATCACGTATGTGATTACATCGTTGTCGCCAGATCAGTGTTGTATCGAGTATGTGATCACCTCATTGTCGGCATGCTGGACTTGTATATTGATCATGATATCACTACGTTTTCTCAAGACCGCTGTTGTATCGAGTATGTGATCACTACGTTGTCGTCAGGTCAGTGTTGTATCAAGTATGTGATCACCTCGTTGTCGACATGCTTGAGTTGAATATTGATCATATGATCACATGATCACTACGTTGTCGCCAGACCAGTGTTGAATCAAATATGTTATCACTTCGTTGTCGTCAGGTCAGTGTTGTATCGAGTATGTGCTCATTACGTTGTCGTTACGTTAATGTTGAATTAGATATGTGATCACTTCGTTATTGTCACGCTGGAGTTGTATTGGGTATATTATCACTACGTTCTCGTCACGCTGGAGTGTGCTCATTACGTTGTCGTTACGTTAATGTTGAATTAGATATGTGATCACTTATTTATTGTCTCGCTGGAGTTGTATTGGGTATATTATGACTACGTTCTCGTCACGGTCGAGTTGGATTGGATATATAATCACTACGTTCTCGTCATGCTGTAGTTGTCTTGGGCATATTATCACTACGTTCTCGTCACGCTGTAGTTGTATTGGGTGTATTATCACTACGTTCTCGTCACGCAGGAGTTGTATTGGGTATATTATCACCACGTTCTCGTCACGCTGGAGTTGTATCGAGTATGTGCTCATTACGTTGTCGTTACGTTAATGATGAATTAGATATGTGATCACTTCGTTATTGTCACGCTGGAGTTGTATTGGGAATATTATCACTTCGTTCTCGTCACGCTGGAGTTGTATCGAGTATGTGCTCATTACGTTGTCGTTACGTTAATGTTGAATTAGATATGTGATCACTTATTTATTGTCTCGCTGGAGTTGTATTGGGTATATTATAACTACGTTCTCGTTCTCGTCACGCTGGAGTTGTATTGGGGATATTATCACTACTTTCTCGTCACGCTGGAGTTGTATTTGGTATATTAACACTACGTTCTCGTTCTCGTCACGCTGGAGTTGTATTGGGCATATTATCACTACGTTCTCGTCACGCAGGAGTTGTATTGGGTATATTATCACTGCGTTCTCGTCACGCTGGAGTTGTATCGAGTATGTGCTCATTACGTTGTCGTTACGTCAATGTTGAATTAGATATGTGATCACTTATTTATTGTCTCGCTGGAGTTGTATTGGGTATATTATTACTACGTTCTCGTCATGCTGGAGTTGTATTGGGTATATTATTACTACGTTCTCGTCATGCTGGAGTTGAATTGGGTATATTATCGCTACGTTCTCGTCATGCTGGAGTTGTATTGGGTATATTATTACTACGTTCTCGTCATGCTGGAGTTGTATTGGGTATATTATTACTACGTTCTCGTCATGCTGGAGTTGAATTGGGTATATTATCGCTACGTTCTCGTCACGCTGTAGTTGTATTTGGTATATGAACGCTACGTTCTCGTCACGCTGGAGTTGTTTTGGGTATATTATCACTACGTTCTCGCCACGCTGGAGTTGTATTGGGTATATTAACACTACGTTCTCGTCACGATGGAGTTGTATTGGGTATATTATCACTGCGTTCTCGTCACGCTGGAGTTGTATTGGGGATATTATCACTACTTTCTCGTCACGCTGGAGTTGTATTGGGGATATTATCACTACTTTCTCGTCACGCTGGAGTTGTATTGGGTAAATTATCACTACGTTCTCGTCACGCTGGAATTGTATTGGGTATATTATCGCCACGTTCTCGTCACGCTGTAGTTGTATTGGGTGTATTATCACTACGTTCTCGTCACGCTGTGGTTGTATTGGGTATATTATCACTACTTTCTCGTCACGCTGGAGTTGTATTTGGTATATTATCACTACGTTCTCATCACGCTGGAGTTGTATTGGGTATATTATCGCTACGTTCTCGTCATGCTGTAGTTGTATTGGGTATATTATCACTACGTTCTCCTCACGCTGTAGTTGTTTTTGGTATATTATCGCTACGTTCTCGTCACGCTGGAGTTGTATTGGGTATATTATCACTACGTTCTCGTCACGCAGGAGTTGTATTGGGTATATTATCACTACGTTCTCGTCACGCTGGAGTTGTATTGGGAATATTATCGCTACGTTCTCGTCACGCTGGAGTTGTATCAGGTTTGTGAACATTACGTTGTCGTCAAGCCTAAAAATAATCATCCTCTACTTGAGAGTGTGACAGAGAAACCTCGAACCCTCAGGCTTATTATTTGGCCGTGTTAATCTTGGTAGAGCATTGGGTTTGTCAACCTGAATCACCCGTCCGGTTAGAAATTTCCCTGCCACATCATCATGCGCATAAGTTTTATTAGTTTTTTTCTTCACGTTAGAGTAAGCTCTTTATCAATCGTAGACTATTTTAGTGGATAGAATTAATATGTTAATCAATCTTAATTATAGTAATTTCAGGGCCATTTCATTACTATAATCATTAAATAAACCAGTAAAAACTCGCACATGATCTGTTTACGTGATAGAAACAGAGGGATTAATTCAATAGCAGGACTCAATAAAACAGTTTTTGTTTTTAGCCCATCTGCCCTTTTCAGGCATGTGAGCTTATGCCATTGCGCGGCGTCCGTCGTCCATCTGTCGTCCGTCCGTCCGTCCGTCAATTTTTTAAGTAAACGACATCTTTTGAAGATACGAAAGGCCTAGAGTCATAATATTTGGCCAGTAGCAGAATCCTATCATGGAGTTTGCGAATGAAAATGATATTGGCCTACTATCAAGGTCACAGGGGTCAAATAGGTCAAAACATTCAATCGACTTCTTCTGAAGATCCGAAAGGCCTGAAGTCATAATATTTGTCCAGTAGCATCCTATGATGAAGTCCGACAAAGTTTGCGAATGAAAATGACGTTTGCCTACCTTCAAGGTCACAGGGGTCAAATAGGTATAAACCTTTAAACGACTTCTTCTGAAGATCTGAAAGGTCAGAGTCATGATATTTTACCATTAGCATCCTATGATGGAGCTCAACAAAGTTTATTTATGGGAATGACATTGACCCTTTTTCAAGGTCACTGGGGTCAAATAGTTCAAAAAATTCAACGACTTCCTCCGAAGATCCGAAAGGCTTAGAGTCATGATATATGGACAGTAGCATCCTATGATGGCGTACAACAAAGTTTGCGAATGGAAATGAGTTTGGTTACTTTCAAGGTCACAGGAGTCAATTAGATCTAAACCTTCAAATGGCTTCTTCTGAAGATATGAAAGGGCTAGATTCATGATATTTGGCCAGTAGCATCCTATGATGGAGCCGGAAAAAATTGCGAATGCAAATAACTTTAATCTTGTTTCAATGTCACAGGGGTTAATACGTTATAAACTTCAAACAACAATATCCTACGCACCATTTAGACTAGAGTCGTAATACTTGGGTATGTTATATAGACCAGCGGTGTGCATCTTTTTTCTTTATTACAGTAATGAGGTCAAAGGTCAACTTTAAGTGCTAGTCGGGGGTCAAATTTCAACATGTGTTAAACGATTTAACAATCTTCTTCTCAAGTTCCATAAGGTCCAGGGTCATTATATTTGGCCAGTAGGTACCTAGAATGGAATGCTATAAAGTGTCCTCTATGAAATGGGCTTGACATAGTTTCTAGATTACAGGTGTCAAATATGTTAAAAAACTTCAAACAACAATATCTTGAGAACCAATTGGTCTGGCGTCATGATACTTGGGTATGTTATGTAGACTAGCTGTGTGAATCGTTTTCTTTATTACAGTAATGAGGTCAAACGTAAAATTTAAGTGCTAGCCTGAGTCAAAGGTCAACGTGGGTTAAAAGTTATAAAACTCAAATTTCAAATTTTAAACAACAATATCTTTTTTTCCCCAAATATTTTATTCCCCCAGCTATTTTTTTTGCACAAATATGTATATACATATATAAATATTTTGATAGGGACTGCCAGTGTTGGGGAGCCCTGGAGTCAGCCCCTGAACAGTATGGTGTCCTCACGCAGGAGGGTTCTCATTCACGTTCATCAGTCATTCTGTTCTCCATTTAGTTTATTTGTATTAAGGAAAAAGAAATACTAGTAGGAAGGGCGATGGGGAAAAAATGCAAATAGAGTACAAGAACACAACACAAAACATACTTACTAGGGAGATACTGACAGCTAGAGAGATACTGACCGCTAGAGAGATACTGACTGCTAAAAAGATACTGACCGCTAAAGAAATGCTGACCGCTAGAGAGATATTGACTGATAAAGTGATACTGACCGCTAAAGGAATACTGACCGCTAGAGAGATATTGACTGCTAGAGAGATATTGACTGATAAAGAGATATTGACTGCTAGAGAGATACTGACTGCTAAAGACATACTGACTGCTAAAGAGATATTGACTGATAAAGAGATATTGACTGCTAAAGAGACACTGACTGCTAAAGAGATACTGACTGCTAAAGAAATATTGACAACTATAGAGATATTGACTGCTAAAGAGATACTGACCGCTAAAGAGATACTGACTGCTAAAGAGATACTGACTGCTAAAGAGATACTGACCGCTAAATAGACAATGACTGCTAAAGAGATACTGTCTGCTTAAGAGATACTGACTGCTAAAGAGATACTGACTGCTAAAAAGATATTGACTGCTAAAGAGATATTGACTGCTAGGAGATACTGACTGCAAAAGAGATACTGACTGCAGAAGAGATATTGACTGATAAAGAGATATTGACTGATAAAGAGATATTGACTACTATAGAGATACTGACTGCTAAAGAGGTATTGGCTGCTAAAGAGATACTGACTGCTAAAGAGATACTAACTGCTAAAGAGATCTTGAATGCTAGAGAGATATTGACTGCTAAAGAGATACTGACTGCTAAAGAGATATTGACTGCTAGAGAGAGACTGACTGCTAAAGAGATACTGACTGATAAAGAGATACTGACTGCTAAAGAGATACTAACTGCTAAAAAGATATTGACTGCTAAAGAGATATTGACTGCTAAAGAGATACTGACCGCTAAAGAGATACTGCCTGCTAAAGAGATACTGACTGCTAAAGAGATGCTGACTGCTAGAGAGATAATGACTGCTAAAGAGGTATTGACTGCTAAAGAGATATTGACTGCTAAAGAGATACTGACTGCTAAAAAGATAATGACTGCTAGAGAGATACTGACTGCTAAAGAGATACTCACTGCTAAAAAGATACTGACTGCTAGAGAGATACTGACTGCTAAATATATACTGACCGCTAGAGAGATACTGACTGTTGAAGATATACTGAGTGCTAGAGATATGCTGACTGCTAGAGAGATACTGACCACTAGAGAGATACTGGCTGCTAGAGAGATACTGACTGCTAGAGAGATACTTACCGCTAGAGAGATACTGACTGCTTAAAAGATACTGACTGCTAAAGAGATACTGACTGCTAGAGAGATACTGACTGCTTAAAAGAAACTGTCTGCTAAAGAGATACTGACTGCTGAAGAGATTTTGACTGCTAAAGAGATACTGACCTCTAAAGAAATTCTGTCCGCTAGAGAGATACTGACTGCTTGAAAGAAATTGATTGCTTAAGGGATACACTGACCGCTAGAGAGATACTGACTGCTAGAGAGATATTGACTGCTAGAGAGATTCTGACTGCTAGAGAGATACTGACAGCTAGAGATATACTGACCGCTAGAGATTTAGTGACCGCTAAAGAGATACTGACTGCTAAAAAGATACTGACTGCTAGAGAGATACTGACTGCCAAAGAGATACTGACTGCTAAAAAGATACTGACTGCTAGAGAGATACTGACTGCTAAGAAATACTGACCGCTAGAGAGATACTGACTGCTAGAGATATGCTGACTGCTAGAGAGATACTGACCGCTAGAGAGAAACTGACTGCTAGAGAGATACTGACTGCTAGAGAGATACTGACCGCTAGAGAGATACTGACTGCTTAAAAGATACTGACTGCTAGAGAGATACTGACTGCTAAAGATATACTGACTACTAAAGAGATACTGACTGCTTGAAAGATATTGACTGCTTAAGAGATACCCTGACCGCTAGAGAGATACTGACTGCTAGAGATATACTGACTGCTAAAAAGATACTGTCTGCTTAAGAGATACTGACTGCTAAAGAGATTCTGACTGCTAAAGAGATACTGACCTCTAAAGAAATTCTGTCCGCTAGAGAGATACTGACTGCTTGAAAGATATTGACTGCTTAAGAGATACACTGACCGCTAGAGAGATACTGACTGCTAGAGAGATATTGACTGCTAGAGAGATTCTGACTGCTAGAGAGATACTGACCGCTAGAGATATACTGACCGCTAGAGATTTACTGACCGCTAGAGAGATACTGACTGCTAGAGAGATATTGACTTCTAGAGAGATGTTGACTACTAGAGGGATGCTGACCGCTAGAGATATACTGACAGCTAGAGATATATGATCGCTAGAAAGATACTAACCGCTCATGATATAATGACGGCTAGATATATCCTTACTCAAAACTAGAGAGATACTTACCGGAGTAGTGATACCGACCACTAGAGAGATACTGACCCCTCAAGATATACTTACGGCTGGAGAGGTACCGACTGCTTTAGTGATAGCGACCGCTTGAAAGATTGTGACGGCATACGAGATAAACATCCCAGAGAGACACAGACCGCTAGAGAGACACAGACTGCTATAGAGAGACACAGACCGCCAGAGACATATTGCCCACTACAACATTACCAATTATTAGATTGACACTGACCGCTAGAAAGATACTGACTGCTAGAGATACACTGACCACTAGAGAGATACTGACCACTAGAAAGATACTGACCGCTAGAAAGATGCTTACCGCTATAGAGATACTGACCGCTAGAGATACACTAGCCACTAGAGAGATACTGACCACTAGAAAGATACTGACCACTAGAAAGATGCCTACCGCTATAGAGATACTGACCGCTAGAGATACACTGACCGCTAGAGAGATACTGACCACTAGAAAGATACTGACCGCTAGAAAGATGCTTACCGCTATAGAGATACTGACCACTAGAGATACACTGACCAATAGAGAGATAATGACCACAAGAGAGACACTGACCGCTAGAGAGACACTGACCGCTAGAGAGATACTGAATGCTAGATATACACTGACCACTAGAGAGATTCTGACCACTAGAAAGGTGCTGACCGCTAGAAAGATGCTTATCGCTATAGAGATACTGACAGCTAGAGATACACTGACCAATAGAGAGATAATGACCACAAGAGATACACTGACCACTAGAGAGATAATGACCACAAGAGAGACACTGACCGCTAGAGAGATACTGACTGCTAGAGAGATACTGACCACTAGAGAGACGATGACCGCTAGAGAAAGGCATTGACCATCAGAAAGATTCTGACCACTAGAGAGACGATGACCACTAGAGAGACGTTGACCACAAGAAAGATGCTAACCACTAGAGAGATACTGGCATCTTTAACAATAGCAAAAAAGGCAAGATCACCAAAGGAATTGAAAATAACAAAACAACATTAAAAGAGTTAAATCTTTCTTTAATTCGTGAAGCTTAGCTGATCCAAATAGCGTCAGCTGTTTCCCGCATGGAGTGATATAACTCTCCCCCAACTTACAGGGTGTCTGTCATACTAGAGGATTACAACTTAAATCGTTAAACAAATCAACCCCAGATACACGGGGAGGTTTCTATATGTCAAGGACACTGCCTTCACACGGGATTATTCCAAGTATTATCACTAAACAAGGCAATATCATATATCCATGAAAGCACGATGAACGGCAATTGCGTTTTTGGAATGTATATCATAACGATATATTTTCATACGGATACCACTGTAATCTTATAACCCAACCATAAGTTTTATAATCAAAGGGCTATGAATGTCATAGTAATAAGAGAACCGGAGTTACTTAAACCGGTTGACAACACTGAACTGGGTAATGGTCTGTTAATAACGGATGTTTAAACCGTACTGTAATCACAGTACTAGTAATAGTAATTGATACTGTAATTACAGTACTAGTAATAGTAATTGATACTGGTCACAGTACTAGTAACAGTAATTGATACTGTAATTACAGTACTAGTAATAGTAGTTGATACTGTAATCACAGTACTAGTGATAGTAATTGATACTGTAATCACAGTACTAGTAACAGTAATTGATACTGTAATCACAGTACTAGTACTAGTAATTGATACTGGTCACAGTGCCAGTAATAGTAATTGATACTGTAATCACAGTATTAGTAATAGTAATTGATACTGGTCACAGTACTAGTAATAGTAATTGATACTGTAATTACAGTACTAGTAATAGTAATTGATACTGGTAACAGTACTAGTAACAGTAATTGATACTGTAATCATAGTACTAGTACTAGTAATTGATACTGGTCACAGTGCCAGTAATAGTAATTGATACTGTAATCACAGTATTAGTAATAGTAATTGATACTGGTCACAGTACTAGTCACAGTAATTGATACTGTAATTACAGTACTAGTAATAGTAATTGATACTGGTCACAGTGCTAGTAATAATAATTGATAATGTAATCACAGTACTAGTAACAGTAATTGATACTGTAATCATAGTACTAGTACTAGTAATTGATACTGGTCACAGTGCCAGTAATAGTAATTGATACTGTAATCACAGTAATAGTAATAGTGATTGATACTGTAATC
Organism: Mizuhopecten yessoensis; assembly: GCF_002113885.1. Lineage (NCBI taxonomy): Eukaryota > Metazoa > Mollusca > Bivalvia > Pectinida > Pectinidae > Mizuhopecten > Mizuhopecten yessoensis. Next base: position 255,244 of record NW_018404164.1, read on the forward strand.
ACAGTAATAGTAATAGTAATTGATCCTGTAATCACAGTAATAGTAATAGTAGTTGATACTGTAATCACAGTACTAGTGACAGTAATTGATACTGTAATCACAGTACTAGTACTAGTGATTGATACTGGTCACAGTGCTAGTAATAGTAATTGATGCTGTAATCACAGTACTAGTAATAGTAATTGATACTGTAATCACAGTAATAGTAATAGTAATTGATACTGTAATCACAGTAATAGTAATAGTAGTTGATACTGTAATCACAGTACTAGTAATAGTAATTGATACTGGTCACAGTACTAGTAATAGTAATTGATACTGTAATCACAGTAGTTGATACTGGTCACCTTCACAAAATTCAAGGCTGTATTTGATGCATAAATCATTTGAGAAAAATAACACCGAACTAATGTACATGTCATAGGCCGGAACTAGTTGTAGCTATAACACTAACAAAACAAAACAATGTCCAGGAAAACTTTTCAAGCAATCGAGAGATCATCCGATTTGCACATGAAAAAAGTAGCTTCTCGAATCTACAATGGTGACCCCTACACATCTCCACGATAAGGTATAGTAATTTTACACTAGATAATCGAGCAACCAGAAAAAGTCGACAATATTACATCATACTTTGGGCAAATTTGTTAAAGCTAAATCAGGAGAGTTTGTTGGAGAACTTCAATGTAGACGCCGGTGATACACGAGAACTGAACCCAATATTGGAGACCGGATGTAATAGCCTCACAACAATAGAAAAAAAGAA